>NW_022263012.1:0-152019 GCF_002021735.2 Oncorhynchus kisutch | reverse complement strand
ATATAGGGTGGTCATATCAGTGGTATTCACATAGGGTTCAGTGGTATTCATAGGGTGGTCATATCAGTGGTATTCACATAGGGTGGTCATATCAGTGTATTCATATAGGGTGGTCATATCAGTGGTATTCACATAGGGTGGTCATATCAGTGGTATTCATATAGGGTATCAGTGGTATTCATATAGGGTGGTCATATCAGTGGTATTCATATAGGGGATCAGTGGGTATTCATATAGAGTGGTCATATCAGTGGTATTCACATAGGGTGGTCATATCAGTGGTATTCATATAGGGTATCAGTTGTATTCATATAGGGTGGTCATATCAGTGGTATTCATAGGGGTGGTCATATCAGTTGTATTCATATAGGGTGGTCATATCATTGGTATTCACATAGGGTGGTCATATCAGTGGTATTCATATAGAGTGGTCATATCAGTGGTATTCATATAGGGTATCAGTGGTATTCATATAGGGTATCAGTGGTATTCACATAGGGTGGTCGTATCAGTGGTATTCATATAGGGTATCAGTGGTATTCATATAGGGTGGTCATATCAGTGGTATTCATATCAGGTGGTCATATCAGTGGTATTCATATAGGGTGGTCATATCAGTGGTATTCATATAGGGTGGTCATATCAGTGGTATTCATATAGGGTGGTCATATCAGTGGTATTCATATAGGGTATCAGTGGTATTCATATAGGGTGGTCATATCAGTGGTATTCATATAGGGGGTATCAGTGGTATTCATATAGGGTATCAGTGGTATTCATATAGGGTGGTCATATCAGTGGTATTCATATAGGGTATCAGTGGTATTCATATAGGGTGGTCATATCAGTGGTATTCATATAGGGTATCAGTGGTATTCATATAGGGTGGTCATATCAGTGGTATTCATATAGGGTGGTATATCAGTGGTATTCATATAGGGTGGTCATATCAGTGGTATTCATATAGGGTATCAGTGGTATTCATATAGGGTGGTCATATCAGTGGTATTCACATAGGGTGGTCATATCAGTGGTATTCATATAGGGTGGTCATATCAGTGGTATTCATATAGGGTGGTCATATCAGTGGTATTCATATAGGGTGGTCATATCAGTGGTATATCATATAGGGTATCAGTGGTATTCATATAGGGTGGTCATATCAGTGGTATTCATATAGGGTATCAGTGGTATTCATATAGGGTATCAGTGGTATTCATATAGGGTGGTCATATCAGTGGTATTCATATAGGGTATCAGTGGTATTCATATAGGGTGGTCATATCAGTGGTATTCATATAGGGTATCAGTGGTATTCATATAGGTGGTCATATCAGTGGTATTCATATAGGGGTCATATCAGTGGTATTCATATAGGGTATCAGTGGTATTCATATAGGGTGGTCATATCAGTGGTATTCATATAGGTGGTCATATCAGTGGTATTCATATAGGGTGGTCATATCAGTGGTATTCATATAGGGTGGTCATATCAGTGGTATTCACATAGGGTGGTCATATCAGTGGTATTCATATAGGGTATCAGTGGTATTCATATAGGGTGGTCATATCAGTGGTATTCACATAGGGTGGTCATATCAGTGGTATTCATATAGGGTGGTCATATCAGTGGTATTCACATAGGGTGGTCATATCAGTGGTATTCATATAGGGTATCAGTGGTATTCATATAGGGTGGTCATATCAGTGGTATTCATATAGGGTATCAGTGGTATTCATATAGGGTGGTCATATCAGTGGTATTCACATAGGGTGGTCATATCAGTGGTATTCATATAGGGTATCAGTGGTATTCATATAGGGTGGTCATATCAGTGGTATTCATATAGGGTGGTCATATCAGTGGTATTCATATAGGGTGGTCATATCAGTGGTATTCACATAGGGTGGTCATATCAGTGGTATTCATATAGGGTGGTCATATCAGTGGTATTCATATAGGGGTATCAGTGGTATTCATATAGGGTATCAGTGGTATTCATATAGGGTGGTCATATCAGTGGTATTCATATAGGGTATCAGTGGTATTCATATAGGGTATCAGTGGTATTCATATAGGGTGGTCATATCAGTGGTATTCATATAGGGTATCAGTGGTATTCATATAGGGTGGTCATATCAGTGGTATTCATATAGGGTATCAGTGGTATTCATATAGGGTGGTCATATCAGTGGTATTCATATAGGGTGGTCATATCAGTGGTATTCACATAGGGTGGTCATATCAGTGGTATTCATATAGGGTATCAGTGGTATTCATATAGGGTGGTCATATCAGTGGTATTCACATAGGGTGGTCATATCAGTGGTATTCATAGAGTGGTCATATCAGTGGTATTCATATAGGGTGGTCATATCAGTGGTATTCACATAGGGTGGTCATATCAGTGGTATTCATATAGGGTATCAGTGGTATTCATATAGGGTGGTCATATCAGTGGTATTCATATAGGGTATCAGTGGTATTCATATAGGGTATCAGTGGTATTCATATAGGGTGGTCATATCAGTGGTATTCACATAGGGTATCAGTGGTATTCATATAGGGTGGTCATATCAGTGGTATTCATATAGGGTATCAGTGGTATTCATATAGGGTGGTCATATCAGTGGTATTCATATAGGGTGGTCATATCAGTGGTATTCATATAGGGTATCAGTGGTATTCATATAGGGTGGTCATATCAGTGGTATTCATATAGGGTGGTCATATCAGTGGTATTCACATAGGGTGGTCATATCAGTGGTATTCATATAGGGTATCAGTGGTATTCATATAGGGTGGTCATATCAGTGGTATTCACATAGGGTGGTCATATCAGTGGTATTCATATAGGGTGGTCATATCAGTGGTATTCATATAGGGTGGTCATATCAGTGGTATTCACATAGGGTATCAGTGGTATTCATAGAGGGTGGTCATATCAGTGGTATTCATATAGGGAATCAGTGGTATTCATATAGAGTGGTCATATCAGTGGTATTCATATCAGGTGGTCATATCAGTGGTATTCATATAGGGTATCAGTGGTATTCATATAGAGTGGTCGTATCAGTGGTATTCATCACATAGGGTGGTCATATCAGTGGTATTCATATAGGGTGGTCATATCAGTGGTATTCATATAGGGTATCAGTGGTATTCATATAGGGTGGTCATATCAGTGGTATTCATATAGGGTATCAGTGGTATTCATATAGGGTGGTCATATCAGTGGTATTCATATAGGGTGGTCATATCAGTGGTATTCATATAGAGTGGTCATATCAGTGGTATTCATATAGGGTGGTCATATCAGTGGTATTCACATAGGGTATCAGTGGTATTCATATAGGGTGGTCATATCAGTGGTATTCATATAGGGTATCAGTGGTATTCATATAGGGTATCAGTGGTATTCATATAGGGTGGTCATATCAGTGGTATTCATATCAGGTGGTCATATCCGTGGTATTCATATAGGGTGGTCATATCAGTGGTATTCATATAGGGTGGTCATATCAGTGGTATTCATATAGGGTGGTCATATCAGTGGTATTCACATAGGGTGGTCATATCAGTGGTATTCATATAGGGTGGTCATATCAGTGGTATTCACATAGGGTGGTCATATCAGTGGTATTCATATAGGGTGGTCATATCAGTAGTATTCACATAGGGTGGTCTTATCAGTGGTATTCATATAGGGTATCAGTGGTATTCATATAGGGTGGTCGTATCAGTGGTATTCATATAGGGTATCAGTGGTATTCATATAGGGTGGTCATATCAGTGGTATTCATATAGGGTGGTCATATCAGTGGTATTCATATAGGGTATCAGTGGTATTCATATAGGGTGGTCATATCAGTGGTATTCATATAGGGTATCAGTGGTATTCATATAGGGTATCAGTGGTATTCATATAGGGTGGTCATATCAGTGGTATTCACATAGGGTGGTCATATCAGTGGTATTCATATAGGGTGGTCGTATCAGTGGTATTCACATAGGGTGGTCATATCAGTGGTATTCATATAGGGTATCAGTGGTATTCATATAGGGTGGTCATATCAGTGGTATTCACATAGGGTGGTCATATCAGTGGTATTCATATAGGGTGGTCATATCAGTGGTATTCATATAGGGTATCAGTGGTATTCATATAGGGTATCAGTGGTATTCACATAGGGTGGTCGTATCAGTGGTATTCATATAGGGTATCAGTGGTATTCATATAGAGTGGTCATATCAGTGGTATTCATATAGGGTGGTCATATCAGTGGTATTCACATAGGGTGGTCATATCAGTGGTATTCATATAGGGTATCAGTGGTATTCATATAGGGTGGTCATATCAGTGGTATTCATATAGGGTGGTCATATCAGTGGTATTCACATAGGGTGGTCATATCAGTGGTATTCATATAGGGTATCAGTGGTATTCATATAGGGTGGTCATATCAGTGGTATTCATATAGGGTATCAGTGGTATTCATATAGGGTATCAGTAGTATTCATATAGGGTGGTCATATCAGTGGTATTCATATAGGGTATCAGTGGTATTCACATAGGGTGGTCATATCAGTGGTATTCATATAGGGTATCAGTGGTATTCATATAGAGTGGTCGTATCAGTGGTATTCATATAGGGTGGTCGTATCAGTGGTATTCACATAGGGTGGTCATATCAGTGGTATTCATATAGGGTATCAGTGGTATTCATATAGGGTGGTCATATCAGTGGTATTCATATAGGGTGGTCATATCAGTGGTATTCATATAGAGTGGTCATATCAGTGGTATTCATATAGGGTGGTCATATCAGTGGTATTCATATAGGGTATCAGTGGTATTCATATAGGGTGGTCATATCAGTGGTATTCATATAGGGTATCAGTGGTATTCATATAGGGTATCAGTGGTATTCATATAGGGTGGTCATATCAGTGGTATTCATATAGGGTATCAGTGGTATTCATATAGGGTATCAGTGGTATTCATATAGAGTGGTCATATCAGTGGTATTCATATAGGGTGGTCATATCAGTGGTATTCATATAGGGTATCAGTGGTATTCATATAGGGTGGTCATATCAGTGGTATTCACATAGGGTGGTCATATCAGTGGTATTCATATAGGGTGGTCATATCATTGGTATTCACATAGGGTGGTCATATCAGTGGTATTCATATAGGGTTAGGGTGGTCATATCAGTGGTATTCATATAGGGTATCAGTGGTATTCATATAGGGTGGTCATATCAGTGGTTTTCATATAGGGTATCAGTGGTATTCATATAGGGTGGTCATATCAGTGGTATTCACATAGGGTGGTCATATACGTGGTATTCATATAGAGTGGTCATATCAGTGGTATTCATATAGGGTGGTCATATCAGTGGTATTCACATAGGGTGGTCATATCAGTGGTATTCATATAGGGTATCAGTGGTATTCATATAGGGTGGTCATATCAGTGGTATTCATATAGGGTATCAGTGGTATTCATATAGGGTATCAGTGGTATTCATATAGGGTGGTCATATCAGTGGTATTCATATAGGGTATCAGTGGTATTCATATAGGGTGGTCATATCAGTGGTATTCATATAGGGTATCAGTGGTATTCATATAGGGTGGTCATATCAGTGGTATTCATATAGGTGGTCATATCAGTGGTATTCATATAGGGTATCAGTGGTATTCATATAGGGTGGTCATATCAGTGGTATTCATATAGGGTGGTCATATCAGTGGTATTCACATAGGGTGGTCATATCAGTGGTATTCATATAGGGTATCAGTGGTATTCATATAGGGTGGTCATATCAGTGGTATTCACATAGGGTGGTCATATCAGTGGTATTCATATAGGGTGGTCATATCAGTGGTATTCATATAGGGTGGTCATATCAGTGGTATTCATATAGGGTATCAGTGGTATTCATATAGGGTGGTCATATCAGTGGTATTCATATAGGGTATCAGTGGTATTCATATAGGGTGGTCATATCAGTGGTATTCATATAGGTGGTCATATCAGTGGTATTCATATAGGGTATCAGTGGTATTCATATAGGGTGGTCATATCAGTGGTATTCATCATAGGGTGGTCATATCAGTGGTATTCATATAGGGTGGTCATATCAGTGGTATTCATATAGGGTATCAGTGGTATTCATATAGGGTGGTCATATCAGTGGTATTCATATAGGGTATCAGTGGTATTCATATAGGGTGGTCATATCAGTGGTATTCATATAGGGTGGTCATATCAGTGGTATTCATATAGAGTGGTCATATCAGTGGTATTCATATAGGGTGGTCATATCAGTGGTATTCACATAGGGTATCAGTGGTATTCATATAGGGTGGTCATATCAGTGGTATTCATATAGGGTATCAGTGGTATTCATATAGGGTATCAGTGGTATTCATATAGGGTGGTCATATCAGTGGTATTCATATCAGGTGGTCATATCCGTGGTATTCATATAGGGTGGTCATATCAGTGGTATTCATATAGAGTGGTCATATCAGTGGTATTCATATAGGGTGGTCATATCAGTGGTATTCACATAGGGTGGTCATATCAGTGGTATTCATATAGGGTGGTCATATCAGTGGTATTCATATAGGGTGGTCATATCAGTGGTATTCATATAGGGTGGTCATATCAGTGGTATTCACATAGGGTGGTCATATCAGTGGTATTCATATAGGGTATCAGTGGTATTCATATAGGGTGGTCGTATCAGTGGTATTCATATAGGGTATCAGTGGTATTCATATAGGGTGGTCATATCAGTGGTATTCATATAGGGTGGTCATATCAGTGGTATTCATATAGGGTATCAGTGGTATTCATATAGGGTGGTCATATCAGTGGTATTCATATAGGGTATCAGTGGTATTCATATAGGGTATCAGTGGTATTCATATAGGGTGGTCATATCAGTGGTATTCACATAGGGTGGTCATATCAGTGGTATTCATATAGGGTGGTCATATCAGTGGTATTCACATAGGGTGGTCATATCAGTGGTATTCATATAGGGTATCAGTGGTATTCATATAGGGTGGTCATATCAGTGGTATTCACATAGGGTGGTCATATCAGTGGTATTCATATAGGGTGGTCATATCAGTGGTATTCATATAGGGTATCAGTGGTATTCATATAGGGTATCAGTGGTATTCACATAGGGTGGTCGTATCAGTGGTATTCATATAGGGTATCAGTGGTATTCATATAGGGTGGTCATATCAGTGGTATTCATATAGGGTGGTCATATCAGTGGTATTCACATAGGGTGGTCATATCAGTGGTATTCATATAGGGTATCAGTGGTATTCATATAGGGTGGTCATATCAGTGGTATTCATATAGGGTGGTCATATCAGTGGTATTCACATAGGGTGGTCATATCAGTGGTATTCATATAGGGTATCAGTGGTATTCATATAGGGTGGTCATATCAGTGGTATTCATATAGGGTATCAGTGGTATTCATATAGGGTATCAGTGGTATTCATATAGGGTGGTCATATCAGTGGTATTCATATAGGGTATCAGTGGTATTCATATAGGGTGGTCATATCAGTGGTATTCATATAGGGTATCAGTGGTATTCATATAGGGTGGTCATATCAGTGGTATTCATATAGGGTGGTCATATCAGTGGTATTCACATAGGGTGGTCATATCAGTGGTATTCATATAGGGTATCAGTGGTATTCATATAGGGTGGTCATATCAGTGGTATTCACATAGGGTGGTCATATCAGTGGTATTCATATAGGGTGGTCATATCAGTGGTATTCATATAGGGTGGTCATATCAGTGGTATTCATATAGGGTATCAGTGGTATTCATATAGGGTGGTCATATCAGTGGTATTCATATAGGGTATCAGTGGTATTCATATAGGGTATCAGTGGTATTCATATAGGGTGGTCATATCAGTGGTATTCATATAGGGTATCAGTGGTATTCATATAGGGTATCAGTGGTATTCATATAGGGTGGTCATATCAGTGGTATTCATATAGGGTGGTCATATCAGTGGTATTCATATAGGGTATCAGTGGTATTCATATAGGGTGGTCATATCAGTGGTATTCATATAGGGTGGTCATATCAGTGGTATTCATATAGGGTGGTCATATCATTGGTATTCACATAGGGTGGTCATATCAGTGGTATTCATATAGGGTTAGGGTGGTCATATCAGTGGTATTCATATAGGGTATCAGTGGTATTCATATAGGGTGGTCATATCAGTGGTTTTCATATAGGGTATCAGTGGTATTCATATAGGGTGGTCATATCAGTGGTATTCATATAGGGTGGTCATATCAGTGGTATTCATATAGGGTGGTCATATCAGTGGTATTCATATAGGGTGGTCATATCAGTGGTATTCACATAGGGTGGTCATATCAGTGGTATTCATATAGGGTATCAGTGGTATTCATATAGGGTGGTCATATCAGTGGTATTCATATAGGGTATCAGTGGTATTCATATAGGGTATCAGTGGTATTCATATAGGGTGGTCATATCAGTGGTATTCATATAGGGTATCAGTGGTATTCATATAGGGTGGTCATATCAGTGGTATTCATATAGGGTATCAGTGGTATTCATATAGGGTGGTCATATCAGTGGTATTCATATAGGTGGTCATATCAGTGGTATTCATATAGGGTATCAGTGGTATTCATATAGAGTGGTCGTATCAGTGGTATTCATATAGGGTGGTCATATCAGTGGTATTCACATAGGGTGGTCATATCAGTGGTATTCATATAGGGTATCAGTGGTATTCATATAGGGTGGTCATATCAGTGGTATTCACATAGGGTGGTCATATCAGTGGTATTCATATTGGGTGGTCATATCAGTGGTATTCATTTAGGGTGGTCATATCAGTGGTATTCACATAGGGTATCAGTGGTATTCATAGAGGGTGGTCATATCAGTGGTATTCATATAGGGAATCAGTGGTATTCATATAGAGTGGTCATATCAGTGGTATTCATATCAGGTGGTCATATCAGTGGTATTCATATAGGGTATCAGTGGTATTCATATAGGGTGGTCGTATCAGTGGTATTCATATAGGGTGGTCATATCAGTGGTATTCATATAGGGTGGTCATATCAGTGGTATTCATATAGGGTATCAGTGGTATTCATATAGGGTGGTCATATCAGTGGTATTCATATAGGGTATCAGTGGTATTCATATAGGGTGGTCATATCAGTGGTATTCATATAGGGTGGTCATATCAGTGGTATTCATATAGGTGGTCATATCAGTGGTATTCATATAGGGTGGTCATATCAGTGGTATTCATATAGGGTATCAGTGGTATTCATATAGGGTGGTCATATCAGTGGTATTCATATAGGGTATCAGTGGTATTCATATAGGGTATCAGTGGTATTCATATAGGGTGGTCATATCAGTGGTATTCATATCAGGTGGTCATATCCGTGGTATTCATATAGGGTGGTCATATCAGTGGTATTCATATAGGGTGGTCATATCAGTGGTATTCATATAGGGTGGTCATATCAGTGGTATTCATATAGGGTGGTCATATCAGTGGTATTCATATAGGTGGTCATATCAGTGGTATTCATATAGGGTGGTCATATCAGTGGTATTCATATAGGGTGGTCATATCAGTGGTATTCATATAGGGTGGTCATATCAGTGGTATTCATATAGGGTGGTCATATCAGTGGTATTCACATAGGGTGGTCATATCAGTGGTATTCATATAGGGTATCAGTGGTATTCATATAGGGTGGTCATATCAGTGGTATTCATATAGGGTATCAGTGGTATTCATATAGGGTGGTCATATCAGTGGTATTCATATAGGGTGGTCATATCAGTGGTATTCATATAGGGTATCAGTGGTATTCATATAGGGTGGTCATATCAGTGGTATTCATATAGGGTATCAGTGGTATTCATATAGGGTATCAGTGGTATTCATATAGGGTGGTCATATCAGTGGTATTCACATAGGGTGGTCATATCAGTGGTATTCATATAGGGTGGTCATATCAGTGGTATTCACATAGGGTGGTCATATCAGTGGTATTCATATAGGGTATCAGTGGTATTCATATAGGGTGGTCATATCAGTGGTATTCACATAGGGTGGTCATATCAGTGGTATTCATATAGGGTGGTCATATCAGTGGTATTCATATAGGGTATCAGTGGTATTCATATAGGGTATCAGTGGTATTCATATAGGGTGGTCATATCAGTGGTATTCATATAGGGTATCAGTGGTATTCATATAGAGTGGTCATATCAGTGGTATTCATATAGGGTGGTCATATCAGTGGTATTCACATAGGGTGGTCATATCAGTGGTATTCATATAGGGTATCAGTGGTATTCATATAGGGTGGTCATATCAGTGGTATTCATATAGGGTGGTCATATCAGTGGTATTCACATAGGGTGGTCATATCAGTGGTATTCATATAGGGTATCAGTGGTATTCATATAGGGTGGTCATATCAGTGGTATTCATATAGGGTATCAGTGGTATTCATATAGGGTATCAGTGGTATTCATATAGGGTGGTCATATCAGTGGTATTCATATAGGGTATCAGTGGTATTCATATAGGGTGGTCATATCAGTGGTATTCATATAGGGTATCAGTGGTATTCATATAGAGTGGTCATATCAGTGGTATTCATATAGGGTGGTCATATCAGTGGTATTCATATAGGGTGGTCATATCAGTGGTATTCATATAGGGTATCAGTGGTATTCATATAGGGTGGTCATATCAGTGGTATTCACATAGGGTGGTCATATCAGTGGTATTCATATCAGGTGGTCATATCAGTGGTATTCATATAGGGTGGTCATATCAGTGGTATTCATATAGGGTATCAGTGGTATTCATATAGGGTGGTCATATCAGTGGTATTCATATAGGGTATCAGTGGTATTCATATAGGGTATCAGTGGTATTCATATAGGGTGGTCATATCAGTGGTATTCATATAGGGTATCAGTGGTATTCATATAGGGTATCAGTGGTATTCATATAGAGTGGTCATATCAGTGGTATTCATATAGGGTGGTCATATCAGTGGTATTCATATAGGGTATCAGTGGTATTCATATAGGGTGGTCATATCAGTGGTATTCACATAGGGTGGTCATATCAGTGGTATTCATATAGGGTGGTCATATCATTGGTATTCACATAGGGTGGTCATATCAGTGGTATTCATATAGGGTATCAGTGGTATTCATATAGGGTGGTCATATCAGTGGTATTCATATAGGGTATCAGTGGTATTCATATAGAGTGGTCATATCAGTGGTATTCACATAGGGTGGTCATATCAGTGGTATTCATATAGGGTATCAGTTGTATTCATATAGGGTGGTCATATCAGTGGTATTCACATAGGGTGGTCATATCAGTGGTATTCATATAGGGTGGTCATATCAGTGGTATTCACATAGGGTGGTCATATCAGTGGTATTCATATAGGGTGGTCATATCAGTGGTATTCATATAGGGTATCAGTGGTATTCATATAGGGTATCAGTGGTATTCATATAGGGTGGTCATATCAGTGGTATTCATATAGGGTATCAGTGGTATTCATATAGAGTGGTCATATCAGTGGTATTCATATAGGGTGGTCATATCAGTGGTATTCACATAGGGTGGTCATATCAGTGGTATTCATATAGGGTATCAGTGGTATTCATATAGGGTGGTCATATCAGTGGTATTCATATAGGGTGGTCATATCAGTGGTATTCACATAGGGTGGTCATATCAGTGGTATTCATATAGGGTATCAGTGGTATTCATATAGGGTGGTCATATCAGTGGTATTCATATAGGGTATCAGTGGTATTCATATAGGGTATCAGTGGTATTCATATAGGGTGGTCATATCAGTGGTATTCATATAGGGTATCAGTGGTATTCATATAGGGTGGTCATATCAGTGGTATTCATATAGGGTATCAGTGGTATTCATATAGGGTGGTCATATCAGTGGTATTCATATAGGGTGGTCATATCAGTGGTATTCATATAGGGTGGTCATATCAGTGGTATTCACATAGGGTGGTCATATCAGTGGTATTCATATAGGGTATCAGTGGTATTCATATAGGGTGGTCATATCAGTGGTATTCATATAGGGTGGTCATATCAGTGGTATTCATATAGGGTGGTCATATCAGTGGTATTCATATAGGGTATCAGTGGTATTCATATAGGGTGGTCATATCAGTGGTATTCATATAGGGTATCAGTGGTATTCATATAGGGTATCAGTGGTATTCATATAGGGTGGTCATATCAGTGGTATTCATATAGGGTATCAGTGGTATTCATATAGGGTGGTCATATCAGTGGTATTCATATAGGGTATCAGTGGTATTCATATAGGGTGGTCATATCAGTGGTATTCATATAGGGTGGTCATATCAGTGGTATTCACATAGGGTGGTCATATCAGTGGTATTCATATAGGGTATCAGTGGTATTCATATAGGGTGGTCATATCAGTGGTATTCACATAGGGTGGTCATATCAGTGGTATTCATATAGGGTGGTCATATCAGTGGTATTCATATAGGGTGGTCATATCAGTGGTATTCACATAGGGTGGTCATATCAGTGGTATTCATATAGGGTATCAGTGGTATTCATATAGGGTGGTCATATCAGTGGTATTCATATAGGGTATCAGTGGTATTCATATAGGGTATCAGTGGTATTCATATAGGGTGGTCATATCAGTGGTATTCATATAGGGTATCAGTGGTATTCATATAGGGTGGTCATATCAGTGGTATTCATATAGGGTATCAGTGGTATTCATATAGGGTGGTCATATCAGTGGTATTCATATAGGGTGGTCATATCAGTGGTATTCATATAGGGTGGTCATATCAGTGGTATTCATATAGGGTGGTCATATCAGTGGTATTCATATAGGGTATCAGTGGTATTCATATAGGGTGGTCATATCAGTGGTATTCATATAGGGTGGTCATATCAGTGGTATTCACATAGGGTGGTCATATCAGTGGTATTCATATAGGGTATCAGTGGTATTCATATAGGGTGGTCATATCAGTGGTATTCACATAGGGTGGTCATATCAGTGGTATTCATATAGGGTGGTCATATCAGTGGTATTCATATAGGGTGGTCATATCAGTGGTATTCATATAGGGTATCAGTGGTATTCATATAGGGTGGTCATATCAGTGGTATTCATATAGGGTATCAGTGGTATTCATATAGGGTGGTCATATCAGTGGTATTCATATAGGGTGGTCATATCAGTGGTATTCACATAGGGTGGTCATATCAGTGGTATTCATATAGGGTATCAGTGGTATTCATATAGGGTGGTCATATCAGTGGTATTCATATAGGGTGGTCATATCAGTGGTATTCATATAGGGTGGTCATATCAGTGGTATTCATATAGGGTGGTCATATCAGTGGTATTCATATAGGGTATCAGTGGTATTCATATAGGGTGGTCATATCAGTGGTATTCATATAGGGTATCAGTGGTATTCATATAGGGTATCAGTGGTATTCATATAGGGTGGTCATATCAGTGGTATTCACATAGGGTGGTCATATCAGTGGTATTCATATAGGGTGGTCATATCAGTGGTATTCATATAGGGTGGTCATATCAGTGGTATTCATATAGGGTATCAGTGGTATTCATATAGGGTGGTCATATCAGTGGTATTCATATAGGGTATCAGTGGTATTCATATAGGGTATCAGTGGTATTCATATAGGGTGGTCATATCAGTGGTATTCATATAGGGTATCAGTGGTATTCATATAGGGTATCAGTGGTATTCATATAGGGTGGTCATATCAGTGGTATTCATATAGGGTGGTCATATCAGTGGTATTCATATAGGGTATCAGTGGTATTCATATAGGGTGGTCATATCAGTGGTATTCACATAGGGTGGTCATATCAGTGGTATTCATATAGGGTGGTCATATCAGTGGTATTCACATAGGGTGGTCATATCAGTGGTATTCATATAGGGTATCAGTGGTATTCATATAGGGTGGTCATATCAGTGGTATTCATATAGGGTATCAGTGGTATTCATATAGGGTGGTCATATCAGTGGTATTCACATAGGGTGGTCATATCAGTGGTATTCATATAGGGTATCAGTGGTATTCATATAGGGTGGTCATATCAGTGGTATTCATATAGGGTGGTCATATCAGTGGTATTCATATAGGGTGGTCATATCAGTGGTATTCATATAGGGTGGTCATATCAGTGGTATTCATATAGGGTGGTCATATCAGTGGTATTCATATAGGGTGGTCATATCAGTGGTATTCATATAGGGTATCAGTGGTATTCATATAGGGTGGTCATATCAGTGGTATTCATATAGGGTATCAGTGGTATTCATATAGGGTATCAGTGGTATTCATATAGGGTGGTCATATCAGTGGTATTCACATAGGGTGGTCATATCAGTGGTATTCATATAGGGTGGTCATATCAGTGGTATTCATATAGGGTGGTCATATCAGTGGTATTCATATAGGGTATCAGTGGTATTCATATAGGGTGGTCATATCAGTGGTATTCATATAGGGTATCAGTGGTATTCATATAGGGTATCAGTGGTATTCATATAGGGTGGTCATATCAGTGGTATTCATATAGGGTATCAGTGGTATTCATATAGGGTATCAGTGGTATTCATATAGGGTGGTCATATCAGTGGTATTCATATAGGGTGGTCATATCAGTGGTATTCATATAGGGTATCAGTGGTATTCATATAGGGTGGTCATATCAGTGGTATTCACATAGGGTGGTCATATCAGTGGTATTCATATAGGGTGGTCATATCAGTGGTATTCACATAGGGTGGTCATATCAGTGGTATTCATATAGGGTATCAGTGGTATTCATATAGGGTGGTCATATCAGTGGTATTCATATAGGGTATCAGTGGTATTCATATAGGGTGGTCATATCAGTGGTATTCACATAGGGTGGTCATATCAGTGGTATTCATATAGGGTATCAGTGGTATTCATATAGGGTGGTCATATCAGTGGTATTCACATAGGGTGGTCATATCAGTGGTATTCATATAGGGTGGTCATATCAGTGGTATTCACATAGGGTGGTCATATCAGTGGTATTCATATAGGGTGGTCATATCAGTGGTATTCATATAGGGTATCAGTGGTATTCATATAGGGTATCAGTGGTATTCACATAGGGTGGTCATATCAGTGGTATTCATATAGGGTATCAGTGGTATTCATATAGAGTGGTCATATCAGTGGTATTCATATAGGGTGGTCATATCAGTGGTATTCACATAGGGTGGTCATATCAGTGGTATTCATATAGGGTATCAGTGGTATTCATATAGGGTGGTCATATCAGTGGTATTCATATAGGGTGGTCATATCAGTGGTATTCACATAGGGTGGTCATATCAGTGGTATTCATATAGGGTATCAGTGGTATTCATATAGGGTGGTCATATCAGTGGTATTCATATAGGGTATCAGTGGTATTCATATAGGGTATCAGTGGTATTCATATAGGGTGGTCATATCAGTGGTATTCATATAGGGTATCAGTGGTATTCACATAGGGTGGTCATATCAGTGGTATTCATATAGGGTATCAGTGGTATTCATATAGGGTGGTCATATCAGTGGTATTCATATAGGGTGGTCATATCAGTGGTATTCACATAGGGTGGTCATATCAGTGGTATTCATATAGGGTATCAGTGGTATTCATATAGGGTGGTCATATCAGTGGTATTCATATAGGGTATCAGTGGTATTCATATAGGGTGGTCATATCAGTGGTATTCATATAGGGTGGTCATATCAGTGGTATTCATATAGGGTATCAGTGGTATTCATATAGGGTGGTCATATCAGTGGTATTCATATAGGGTGGTCATATCAGTGGTATTCATATAGGGTGGTCATATCAGTGGTATTCATATAGGGTGGTCATATCAGTGGTATTCATATAGGGTGGTCATATCAGTGGTATTCATATAGGGTATCAGTGGTATTCATATAGGGTATCAGTGGTATTCATATAGGGTGGTCATATCAGTGGTATTCATATAGGGTATCAGTGGTATTCATATAGGGTGGTCATATCAGTGGTATTCATATAGGGTGGTCATATCAGTGGTATTCATATAGGGTGGTCATATCAGTGGTATTCACATAGGGTGGTCATATCAGTGGTATTCATATAGGGTATCAGTGGTATTCATATAGGGTGGTCATATCAGTGGTATTCATATAGGGTATCAGTGGTATTCATATAGGGTATCAGTGGTATTCATATAGGGTGGTCATATCAGTGGTATTCATATAGGGTATCAGTGGTATTCATATAGGGTGGTCATATCAGTGGTATTCATATAGGGTATCAGTGGTATTCATATAGAGTGGTCATATCAGTGGTATTCATATAGGGTGGTCATATCAGTGGTATTCACATAGGGTGGTCATATCAGTGGTATTCATATAGGGTATCAGTGGTATTCATATAGGGTGGTCATATCAGTGGTATTCATATAGGGTGGTCATATCAGTGGTATTCATATAGGGTGGTCATATCAGTGGTATTCATATAGGGTGGTCATATCAGTGGTATTCATATAGGGTGGTCATATCAGTGGTATTCATATAGGGTATCAGTGGTATTCATATAGGGTGGTCATATCAGTGGTATTCATATAGGGTATCAGTGGTATTCATATAGGGTATCAGTGGTATTCATATAGGGTGGTCATATCAGTGGTATTCATATAGGGTATCAGTGGTATTCATATAGGGTGGTCATATCAGTGGTATTCATATAGGGTGGTCATATCAGTGGTATTCATATAGGGTATCAGTGGTATTCATATAGGGTGGTCATATCAGTGGTATTCATATAGGGTGGTCATATCAGTGGTATTCATATAGGGTGGTCATATCAGTGGTATTCATATAGGGTATCAGTGGTATTCATATAGGGTGGTCATATCAGTGGTATTCACATAGGGTGGTCATATCAGTGGTATTCATATAGGGTGGTCATATCAGTGGTATTCATATAGGGTGGTCATATCAGTGGTATTCATATAGGGTATCAGTGGTATTCATATAGGGTGGTCATATCAGTGGTATTCATATAGGGTATCAGTGGTATTCATATAGGGTGGTCATATCAGTGGTATTCATATAGGGTGGTCATATCAGTGGTATTCATATAGGGTATCAGTGGTATTCATATAGGGTGGTCATATCAGTGGTATTCATATAGGGTATCAGTGGTATTCATATAGGGTATCAGTGGTATTCATATAGGGTGGTCATATCAGTGGTATTCATATAGGGTATCAGTGGTATTCATATAGGGTATCAGTGGTATTCATATAGGGTGGTCATATCAGTGGTATTCATATAGGGTGGTCATATCAGTGGTATTCACATAGGGTATCAGTGGTATTCATATAGGGTGGTCATATCAGTGGTATTCACATAGGGTGGTCATATCAGTGGTATTCATATAGGGTGGTCATATCAGTGGTATTCACATAGGGTGGTCATATCAGTGGTATTCATATAGGGTATCAGTGGTATTCATATAGGGTGGTCATATCAGTGGTATTCATATAGGGTATCAGTGGTATTCATATAGGTGGTCATATCAGTGGTATTCACATAGGGTGGTCATATCAGTGGTATTCATATAGGGTATCAGTGGTATTCATATAGGGTGGTCATATCAGTGGTATTCACATAGGGTGGTCATATCAGTGGTATTCATATAGGGTGGTCATATCAGTGGTATTCACATAGGGTGGTCATATCAGTGGTATTCATATAGGGTGGTCATATCAGTGGTATTCATATAGGGTATCAGTGGTATTCATATAGGGTATCAGTGGTATTCACATAGGGTGGTCGTATCAGTGGTATTCATATAGGGTATCAGTGGTATTCATATAGAGTGGTCGTATCAGTGGTATTCATATAGGGTGGTCGTATCAGTGGTATTCACATAGGGTGGTCATATCAGTGGTATTCATATAGGGTATCAGTGGTATTCATATAGGGTGGTCATATCAGTGGTATTCATATAGGGTGGTCATATCAGTGGTATTCACATAGGGTGGTCATATCAGTGGTATTCATATAGGGTATCAGTGGTATTCATATAGGGTGGTTATATCAGTGGTATTCATATAGGGTATCAGTGGTATTCATATAGGGTATCAGTAGTATTCATATAGGGTGGTCATATCAGTGGTATTCATATAGGGTATCAGTGGTATTCACATAGGGTGGTCATATCAGTGGTATTCATATAGGGTATCAGTGGTATTCATATAGGGTGGTCATATCAGTGGTATTCATATAGGGTGGTCATATCAGTGGTATTCACATAGGGTGGTCATATCAGTGGTATTCATATAGGGTATCAGTGGTATTCATATAGGGTGGTCATATCAGTGGTATTCATATAGGGTATCAGTGGTATTCATATAGGGTGGTCATATCAGTGGTATTCACATAGGGTGGTCATATCAGTGGTATTCATATAGGGTATCAGTGGTATTCATATAGGGTGGTCATATCAGTGGTATTCATATAGGGTGGTCATATCAGTGGTATTCATATAGGGTGGTCATATCAGTGGTATTCACATAGGGTGGTCATATCAGTGGTATTCATATAGGGTGGTCATATCAGTGGTATTCATATAGGGTATCAGTGGTATTCATATAGGGTATCAGTGGTATTCACATAGGGTGGTCGTATCAGTGGTATTCATATAGGGTATCAGTGGTATTCATATAGAGTGGTCATATCAGTGGTATTCATATAGGGTGGTCATATCAGTGGTATTCACATAGGGTGGTCATATCAGTGGTATTCATATAGGGTATCAGTGGTATTCATATAGGGTGGTCATATCAGTGGTATTCATATAGGGTGGTCATATCAGTGGTATTCACATAGGGTGGTCATATCAGTGGTATTCATATAGGGTATCAGTGGTATTCATATAGGGTGGTCATATCAGTGGTATTCATATAGGGTATCAGTGGTATTCATATAGGGTGGTCATATCAGTGGTATTCATATAGGGTATCAGTGGTATTCATATAGGGTGGTCATATCAGTGGTATTCATATAGGGTGGTCATATCAGTGGTATTCACATAGGGTGGTCATATCAGTGGTATTCATATAGGGTATCAGTGGTATTCATATAGGGTGGTCATATCAGTGGTATTCATATAGGGTGGTCATATCAGTGGTATTCATATAGGGTGGTCATATCAGTGGTATTCATATAGGGTGGTCATATCAGTGGTATTCACATAGGGTGGTCATATCAGTGGTATTCATATAGGGTATCAGTGGTATTCATATAGGGTGGTCATATCAGTGGTATTCATATAGGGTATCAGTGGTATTCATATAGGGTATCAGTGGTATTCATATAGGGTGGTCATATCAGTGGTATTCACATAGGGTATCAGTGGTATTCATATAGGGTGGTCATATCAGTGGTATTCATATAGGGTATCAGTGGTATTCATATAGGGTGGTCATATCAGTGGTATTCATATCAGGTGGTCATATCAGTGGTATTCATATAGGGTATCAGTGGTATTCATATAGGGTGGTCATATCAGTGGTATTCATATAGGGTGGTCATATCAGTGGTATTCACATAGGGTGGTCATATCAGTGGTATTCATATAGGGTATCAGTGGTATTCATATAGGGTGGTCATATCAGTGGTATTCACATAGGGTGGTCATATCAGTGGTATTCATATAGGGTGGTCATATCAGTGGTATTCATATAGGGTGGTCATATCAGTGGTATTCATATAGGGTATCAGTGGTATTCATATAGGGTGGTCATATCAGTGGTATTCATATAGGGTATCAGTGGTATTCATATAGAGTGGTCATATCAGTGGTATTCATATAGGGTGGTCATATCAGTGGTATTCACATAGGGTGGTCATATCAGTGGTATTCATATAGGGTATCAGTGGTATTCATATAGGGTGGTCATATCAGTGGTATTCATATAGGGTGGTCATATCAGTGGTATTCATATAGGGTGGTCATATCAGTGGTATTCATATAGGGTGGTCATATCAGTGGTATTCATATAGGGTATCAGTGGTATTCATATAGGGTGGTCATATCAGTGGTATTCATATAGGGTATCAGTGGTATTCATATAGGGTATCAGTGGTATTCATATAGGGTGGTCATATCAGTGGTATTCATATCAGGTGGTCATATCCGTGGTATTCATATAGGGTGGTCATATCAGTGGTATTCATATAGGGTGGTCATATCAGTGGTATTCATATAGGGTGGTCATATCAGTGGTATTCATATAGGGTGGTCATATCAGTGGTATTCATATAGGGTGGTCATATCAGTGGTATTCACATAGGGTGGTCATATCAGTGGTATTCATATAGGGTATCAGTGGTATTCATATAGGGTGGTCATATCAGTGGTATTCATATAGGGTATCCGTGGTATTCATATAGGGTGGTCATATCAGTGGTATTCATATAGGGTGGTCATATCAGTGGTATTCATATAGGGTATCAGTGGTATTCATATAGGGTGGTCATATCAGTGGTATTTATATAGGGTATCAGTGGTATTCATATAGGGTATCAGTGGTATTCATATAGGGTGGTCATATCAGTGGTATTCATATAGGGTATCAGTGGTATTCATATAGGGTATCAGTGGTATTCATATAGGGTGGTCATATCAGTGGTATTCATATAGGGTATCAGTGGTATTCATATAGGGTGGTCATATCAGTGGTATTCATATAGGGTATCAGTGGTATTCATATAGGGTGGTCGTATCAGTGGTATTCATATAGGGTATCAGTGGTATTCATATAGGGTGGTCATATCAGTGGTATTCATATAGGGTATCAGTGGTATTCATATAGGGTGGTCATATCAGTGGTATTCATATAGGGTGGTCATATCAGTGGTATTCATATAGGGTATCAGTGGTATTCATATAGGGTGGTCATATCAGTGGTATTCATATAGGGTATCAGTGGTATTCATATAGGGTATCAGTGGTATTCATATAGGGTGGTCATATCAGTGGTATTCATATAGGGTATCAGTGGTATTCATATAGGGTATCAGTGGTATTCATATAGGGTGGTCATATCAGTGGTATTCACATAGGGTGGTCATATCAGTGGTATTCATATAGGGTATCAGTGGTATTCATATAGGGTGGTCATATCAGTGGTATTCACATAGGGTGGTCATATCAGTGGTATTCATATAGGGTATCAGTGGTATTCATATAGGGTGGTCATATCAGTGGTATTCATATAGGGTGGTCATATCAGTGGTATTCATATAGGGTGGTCATATCAGTGGTATTCATATAGGGTGGTCATATCAGTGGTATTCATATAGGGTGGTCATATCAGTGGTATTCATATAGGGTATCAGTGGTATTCATATAGGGTGGTCATATCAGTGGTATTCATATAGGGTATCAGTGGTATTCATATAGGGTATCAGTGGTATTCATATAGGGTGGTCATATCAGTGGTATTCATATAGGGTGGTCATATCAGTGGTATTCATATAGGGTGGTCATATCAGTGGTATTCACATAGGGTGGTCATATCAGTGGTATTCATATAGGGTATCAGTGGTATTCATATAGGGTGGTCATATCAGTGGTATTCATATAGGGTATCAGTGGTATTCATATAGGGTGGTCATATCAGTGGTATTCATATAGGGTATCAGTGGTATTCATATAGGGTGGTCATATCAGTGGTATTCATATAGGGTATCAGTGGTATTCATATAGGGTGGTCATATCAGTGGTATTCATATAGGGTGGTCATATCAGTGGTATTCATATAGGGTATCAGTGGTATTCATATAGGGTATCAGTGGTATTCATATAGGGTGGTCATATCAGTGGTATTCATATAGGGTATCAGTGGTATTCATATAGGGTGGTCATATCAGTGGTATTCATATAGGGTATCAGTGGTATTCATATAGGGTATCAGTGGTATTCATATAGGGTATCAGTGGTATTCATATAGGGTGTTCATATCAGTGGTATTCACATAGGGTGGTCATATCAGTGGTATTCATATAGGGTGGTCATATCAGTGGTATTCACATAGGGTGGTCATATCAGTGGTATTCACATAGGGTGGTCATATCAGTGGTATTCATATAGGGTGGTCATATCAGTGGTATTCATATAGGGTATCAGTGGTATTCATATAGGGTGGTCATATCAGTGGTATTCATATAGGGTATCAGTGGTATTCATATAGGGTGGTCATATCAGTGGTATTCAGATAGGGTGGTATTCATATAGGGTGGTCATATCAGTGGTATTCATATAGGGATTCAGTGGTATTCATAGGGTGGTCATATCAGTGGTATTCATATAGGGTATCAGTGGTATTCATATAGGGTGGTCATATCAGTGGTATTCATATAGGGTATCAGTGGTATTCATATAGGGTATCAGTGGTATTCACATAGGGTGGTCATATCAGTGGTATTCATATAGGGTATCAGTGGTATTCATATAGAGTGGTCATATCAGTGGTATTCATATAGGGTGGTCATATCAGTGGTATTCACATAGGGTGGTCATATCAGTGGTATTCATATAGGGTGGTCATATCAGTGGTATTCACATAGGGTGGTCATATCAGTGGTATTCATATAGGGTATCAGTGGTATTCATATAGGGTGGTCATATCAGTGGTATTCATATAGGGTGGTCATATCAGTGGTATTCATATAGGGTATCAGTGGTATTCATATAGGGTGGTCATATCAGTGGTATTCATATAGGGTATCAGTGGTATTCATATAGGGTATCAGTGGTATTCATATAGGGTGGTCATATCAGTGGTATTCATATAGGGTATCAGTGGTATTCATATAGGGTATCAGTGGTATTCATATAGGGTGGTCATATCAGTGGTATTCATATAGGGTGGTCATATCAGTGGTATTCATATAGGGTATCAGTGGTATTCACATAGGGTGGTCATATCAGTGGTATTCACATAGGGTGGTCATATCAGTGGTATTCATATAGGGTATCAGTGGTATTCATATAGGGTGGTCATATCAGTGGTATTCATATAGGGTATCATTTCTATTCATATAGGGTGGTCATATCAGTGGTATTCACATAGGGTGGTCATATCAGTGGTATTCATATAGGGTATCAGTGGTATTCATATAGGGTGGTCATATCAGTGGTATTCATATAGGGTATCAGTGGTATTCATATAGGGTGGTCATATCAGTGGTATTCACATAGGGTGGTCATATCAGTGGTATTCATATAGGGTGGTCATATCATTGGTATTCACATAGGGTGGTCATATCAGTGGTATTCACATAGGGTATCAGTGGTATTCACATAGGGTGGTCGTATCAGTGGTATTCATGTAGGGTATCAGTGGTATTCACATAGGGTGGTCATATCAGTGGTATTCACATAGGGTATCAGTGGTATTCACATAGGGTGGTCGTATCAGTGGTATTCATGTAGGGTATCAGTGGTATTCACATAGGGTGGTCATATCAGTGGTATTCATATAGGGTGGTCATATCATTGGTATTCACATAGGGTGGTCATATCAGTGGTATTCACATAGGGTATCAGTGGTATTCATAGAGGGTGGTCATATCAGTGGTATTCATATAGGGTATCAGTGGTATTCATATAGAGTGGTCATATCAGTGGTATTCATATCAGGTGGTCATATCAGTGGTATTCATATAGGGTATCAGTGGTATTCATATAGAGTGGTCGTATCAGTGGTATTCATATAGGGTGGTCGTATCAGTGGTATTCCCATAGGGTGGTCATATCAGTGGTATTCATATAGGGTATCAGTGGTATTCATATAGGGTGGTCATATCAGTGGTATTCACATAGGGTGGTCATATCAGTGGTATTCATATAGGGTGGTCATATCAGTGGTATTCATATAGGGTGGTCATATCAGTGGTATTCATATAGGGTATCAGTGGTATTCATATAGGGTGGTCATATCAGTGGTATTCATATAGGGTATCAGTGGTATTCATATAGGGTGGTCATATCAGTGGTATTCATATAGGGTGGTCATATCAGTGGTATTCATATAGGGTATCAGTGGTATTCATATAGGGTGGTCATATCAGTGGTATTCATATAGGGTATCAGTGGTATTCATATAGGGTGGTCATATCAGTGGTATTCACATAGGGTGGTCATATCAGTGGTATTCATATAGGGTGGTCATATCAGTGGTATTCACATAGGGTGGTCATATCAGTGGTATTCATATAGGGTATCAGTGGTATTCATATAGGGTGGTCATATCAGTGGTATTCATATAGGGTATCAGTGGTATTCATATAGGGTGGTCATATCAGTGGTATTCATATAGGGTTATCAGTGGTATTCATATAGGGTGGTCATATCAGTGGTATTCATATAGGGTATCAGTGGTATTCATATAGGGTGGTCATATCAGTGGTATTCATATAGGGTGGTCATATCAGTGGTATTCATATAGGGTATCAGTGGTATTCATATAGGGTATCAGTGGTATTCATATAGGGTGGTCATATCAGTGGTATTCATATAGGGTATCAGTGGTATTCATATAGGGTGGTCATATCAGTGGTATTCATATAGGGTATCAGTGGTATTCATATAGGGTATCAGTGGTATTCATATAGGGTATCAGTGGTATTCATATAGGGTGGTCATATCAGTGGTATTCACATAGGGTGGTCATATCAGTGGTATTCACATAGGGTGGTCATATCAGTGGTATTCACATAGGGTGGTCATATCAGTGGTATTCACATAGGGTGGTCATATCAGTGGTATTCATATAGGGTGGTCATATCAGTGGTATTCATATAGGGTATCAGTGGTATTCATATAGGGTGGTCATATCAGTGGTATTCATATAGGGTATCAGTGGTATTCATATAGGGTGGTCATATCAGTGGTATTCAGATAGGGTGGTATTCATATAGGGTGGTCATATCAGTGGTATTCATATAGGGATTCAGTGGTATTCACATAGGGTGGTCGTATCAGTGGTATTCATGTAGGGTATCAGTGGTATTCATATAGGGTGGTCATATCAGTGGTATTCATATAGGGTATCAGTGGTATTCATATAGGGTATCAGTGGTATTCATATAGGGTGGTCATATCAGTGGTATTCATATAGGGTATCAGTGGTATTCATATAGGGTGGTCATATCAGTGGTATTCATATAGGGTGGTCATATCAGTGGTATTCATATAGGGTGGTCATATCAGTGGTATTCATATAGGGTGGTCATATCAGTGGTATTCATAGGGTGGTCATATCAGTGGTATTCATATAGGGTATCAGTGGTATTCATATAGGGTGGTCATATCAGTGGTATTCATATAGGGTGGTCATATCAGTGGTATTCATATAGGGTATCAGTGGTATTCATATAGGGTGGTCATATCAGTGGTATTCATATAGGGTATCAGTGGTATTCATATAGGGTATCAGTGGTATTCATATAGGGTGGTCATATCAGTGGTATTCATATAGGGTATCAGTGGTATTCATATAGGGTATCAGTGGTATTCATATAGGGTGGTCATATCAGTGGTATTCACATAGGGTGGTCATATCAGTGGTATTCATATAGGGTATCAGTGGTATTCATATAGGGTGGTCATATCAGTGGTATTCACATAGGGTGGTCATATCAGTGGTATTCATATAGGGTATCAGTGGTATTCATATAGGGTGGTCATATCAGTGGTATTCATATAGGGTATCAGTGGTATTCATATAGGGTGGTCATATCAGTGGTATTCACATAGGGTGGTCATATCAGTGGTATTCATATAGGGTATCAGTGGTATTCATATAGGGTGGTCATATCAGTGGTATTCATATAGGGTATCAGTGGTATTCATATAGGGTGGTCATATCAGTGGTATTCACATAGGGTGGTCATATCAGTGGTATTCATATAGGGTGGTCATATCAGTGGTATTCACATAGGGTGGTCATATCAGTGGTATTCATATAGGGTATCAGTGGTATTCACATAGGGTGGTCATATCAGTGGTATTCATATAGGGTATCAGTGGTATTCACATAGGGTGGTCATATCAGTGGTATTCATATAGGGTATCAGTGGTATTCATATAGGGTGGTCATATCAGTGGTATTCATATAGGGTATCAGTGGTATTCATATAGGGTGGTCATATCAGTGGTATTCATATAGGGTGGTCATATCAGTGGTATTCACATAGGGTGGTCATATCAGTGGTATTCATATAGGGTATCAGTGGTATTCATATAGGGTGGTCATATCAGTGGTATTCATATAGGGAATCAGTGGTATTCATATAGAGTGGTCATATCAGTGGTATTCATATCAGGTGGTCATATCAGTGGTATTCATATAGGGTATCAGTGGTATTCATATAGAGTGGTCGTATCAGTGGTATTCATATAGGGTGGTCATATCAGTGGTATTCACATAGGGTGGTCATATCAGTGGTATTCATATAGGGTATCAGTGGTATTCATATAGGGTGGTCATATCAGTGGTATTCATATAGGGTGGTCATATCAGTGGTATTCATATAGGGTGGTCATATCAGTGGTATTCATATAGGGTGGTCATATCAGTGGTATTCATATAGGGTATCAGTGGTATTCATATAGGGTGGTCATATCAGTGGTATTCATATAGGGTATCAGTGGTATTCATATAGAGTGGTCATATCAGTGGTATTCATATAGGGTGGTCATATCAGTGGTATTCATATAGGGTATCAGTGGTATTCATATAGGGTGGTCATATCAGTGGTATTCATATAGGGTATCAGTGGTATTCATATAGGGTATCAGTGGTATTCATATAGGGTGGTCATATCAGTGGTATTCATATAGGGTATCAGTGGTATTCATATAGGGTATCAGTGGTATTCATATAGGGTGGTCATATCAGTGGTATTCATATAGGGTGGTCATATCAGTGGTATTCATATAGGGTATCAGTGGTATTCATATAGGGTGGTCATATCAGTGGTATTCACATAGGGTGGTCATATCAGTGGTATTCATATAGGGTGGTCATATCATTGGTATTCACATAGGGTGGTCATATCAGTGGTATTCATATAGGGTATCAGTGGTATTCATATAGGGTGGTCATATCAGTGGTATTCATATAGGGTATCAGTGGTATTCATATAGAGTGGTCATATCAGTGGTATTCACATAGGGTGGTCATATCAGTGGTATTCATATAGGGTATCAGTTGTATTCATATAGGGTGGTCATATCAGTGGTATTCACATAGGGTGGTCATATCAGTGGTATTCATATAGGGTGGTCATATCATTGGTATTCACATAGGGTGGTCATATCAGTGGTATTCATATAGAGTGGTCATATCAGTGGTATTCATATAGGGTATCAGTGGTATTCATATAGGGTATCAGTGGTATTCACATAGGGTGGTCGTATCAGTGGTATTCATATAGGGTATCAGTGGTATTCATATAGAGTGTTCGTATCAGTGGTATTCATATAGGGTGGTCGTATCAGTGGTATTCACATAGGGTGGTCATATCAGTGGTATTCATATAGGGTATCAGTGGTATTCATATAGGGTGGTCATATCAGTGGTATTCATATAGGGTGGTCATATCAGTGGTATTCACATAGGGTGGTCATATCAGTGGTATTCATATAGGGTATCAGTGGTATTCATATAGGGTGGTTATATCAGTGGTATTCATACAGGGTATCAGTGGTATTCATATAGGGTATCAGTAGTATTCATATAGGGTGGTCATATCAGTGGTATTCATATAGGGTATCAGTGGTATTCACATAGGGTGGTCATATCAGTGGTATTCATATAGGGTATCAGTGGTATTCATATAGAGTGGTCGTATCAGTGGTATTCATATAGGGTGGTCGTATCAGTGGTATTCACATAGGGTGGTCATATCAGTGGTATTCATATAGGGTATCAGTGGTATTCATATAGGGTGGTCATATCAGTGGTATTCACATAGGGTGGTCATATCAGTGGTATTCATATAGAGTGGTCATATCAGTGGTATTCATATAGGGTGGTCATATCAGTGGTATTCACATAGGGTTGTCATATCAGTGGTATTCATATAGGGTATCAGTGGTATTCATATAGGGTGGTCATATCAGTGGTATTCATATAGGGTATCAGTGGTATTCATATAGGGTATCAGTAGTATTCATATAGGGTGGTCATATCAGTGGTATTCACATAGGGTATCAGTGGTATTCATATAGGGTGGTCATATCAGTGGTATTCATATAGGGAATCAGTGGTATTCATATAGAGTGGTCATATCAGTGGTATTCATATCAGGTGGTCATATCAGTGGTATTCATATAGGGTATCAGTGGTATTCATATAGAGTGGTCGTATCAGTGGTATTCATATAGGGTGGTCGTATCAGTGGTATTCACATAGGGTGGTCATATCAGTGGTATTCATATAGGGTATCAGTGGTATTCATATAGGGTGGTCATATCAGTGGTATTCACATAGGGTGGTCATATCAGTGGTATTCATATAGGGTGGTCATATCAGTGGTATTCATATAGGGTGGTCATATCAGTGGTATTCACATAGGGTATCAGTGGTATTCATATAGGGTGGTCATATCAGTGGTATTCATATAGGGTATCAGTGGTATTCATATAGAGTGGTCATATCAGTGGTATTCATATAGGGTGGTCATATCAGTGGTATTCATATAGGGTATCAGTGGTATTCATATAGGGTGGTCATATCAGTGGTATTCATATAGGGTATCAGTGGTATTCATATAGGGTGGTCATATCAGTGGTATTCATATAGGGTGGTCATATCAGTGGTATTCATATAGGGTATCAGTGGTATTCATATAGGGTGGTCATATCAGTGGTATTCATATAGGGTGGTCATATCAGTGGTATTCATATAGGTGGTCATATCAGTGGTATTCATATAGGGTGGTCATATCAGTGGTATTCATATAGGGTATCAGTGGTATTCATATAGGGTGGTCATATCAGTGGTATTCATATAGGGTATCAGTGGTATTCATATAGGGTATCAGTGGTATTCATATAGGGTGGTCATATCAGTGGTATTCATATCAGGTGGTCATATCCGTGGTATTCATATAGGGTGGTCATATCAGTGGTATTCATATCAGGTGGTCATATCAGTGGTATTCATATAGGGTGGTCATATCAGTGGTATTCATATAGGGTGGTCATATCAGTGGTATTCATATAGGGTGGTCATATCAGTGGTATTCACATAGGGTGGTCATATCAGTGGTATTCATATAGGGTATCAGTGGTATTCATATAGGGTGGTCATATCAGTGGTATTCATATAGGGTATCAGTGGTATTCATATAGGGTGGTCATATCAGTGGTATTCATATAGGGTGGTCATATCAGTGGTATTCATATAGGGTATCAGTGGTATTCATATAGGGTGGTCATATCAGTGGTATTCATATAGGGTATCAGTGGTATTCATATAGGGTATCAGTGGTATTCATATAGGGTGGTCATATCAGTGGTATTCATATAGGGTATCAGTGGTATTCATATAGGGTATCAGTGGTATTCATATAGGGTGGTCATATCAGTGGTATTCATATAGGGTGGTCATATCAGTGGTATTCATATAGGGTGGTCATATCAGTGGTATTCACATAGGGTGGTCATATCAGTGGTATTCATATAGGGTATCAGTGGTATTCATATAGGGTGGTCATATCAGTGGTATTCATATAGGGTATCAGTGGTATTCATATAGAGTGGTCGTATCAGTGGTATTCATATAGGGTATCAGTGGTATTCATATAGGGTGGTCATATCAGTGGTATTCATATAGGGTATCCGTGGTATTCATATAGGGTGGTCATATCAGTGGTATTCATATAGGGTGGTCATATCAGTGGTATTCATATAGGGTATCAGTGGTATTCATATAGGGTGGTCATATCAGTGGTATTCATATAGGGTATCAGTGGTATTCATATAGGGTATCAGTGGTATTCATATAGGGTGGTCATATCAGTGGTATTCATATAGGGTATCAGTGGTATTCATATAGGGTATCAGTGGTATTCATATAGGGTGGTCATATCAGTGGTATTCACATAGGGTGGTCATATCAGTGGTATTCATATAGGGTATCAGTGGTATTCATATAGGGTGGTCATATCAGTGGTATTCACATAGGGTGGTCATATCAGTGGTATTCATATAGGGTATCAGTGGTATTCATATAGGGTGGTCATATCAGTGGTATTCATATAGGGTGGTCATATCAGTGGTATTCATATAGGTGGTCATATCAGTGGTATTCATATAGAGTGGTCATATCAGTGGTATTCATATAGGGTGGTCATATCAGTGGTATTCATATAGGGTATCAGTGGTATTCATATAGGGTGGTCATATCAGTGGTATTCATATAGGGTATCAGTGGTATTCATATAGGGTATCAGTGGTATTCATATAGGGTGGTCATATCAGTGGTATTCACATAGGGTGGTCATATCAGTGGTATTCATATAGGGTGGTCATATCAGTGGTATTCACATAGGGTGGTCATATCAGTGGTATTCATATAGGGTATCAGTGGTATTCATATAGGGTGGTCATATCAGTGGTATTCATATAGGGTATCAGTGGTATTCATATAGAGTGGTCGTATCAGTGGTATTCATATAGGTTATCCGTGGTATTCATATAGGGTGGTCATATCAGTGGTATTCATATAGGGTATCAGTGGTATTCATATAGGGTGGTCATATCAGTGGTATTCATATAGGGTGGTCATATCAGTGGTATTCATATAGGGTATCAGTGGTATTCATATAGGGTATCAGTGGTATTCATATAGGGTGGTCATATCAGTGGTATTCATATAGGGTATCAGTGGTATTCACATAGGGTGGTCGTATCAGTGGTATTCATATAGGGTATCAGTGGTAGTCATATAGGGTATCAGTGGTATTCATATAGGGTATCAGTGGTATTCATATTGGGTGTTCATATCAGTGGTATTCACATAGGGTGGTCATATCAGTGGTATTCACATAGGGTGGTCATATCAGTGGTATTCACATAGGGTGGTCATATCAGTGGTATTCACATAGGGTGGTCATATCAGTGGTATTCATATAGGGTGGTCATATCAGTGGTATTCACATAGGGTATCAGTGGTATTCATATAGGGTGGTCATATCAGTGGTATTCATATAGGGTATCAGTGGTATTCATATAGGGTGGTCATATCAGTGGTATTCAGATAGGGTGGTATTCATATAGGGTGGTCATATCAGTGGTATTCATATAGGGATTCAGTGGTATTCACATAGGGTGGTCGTATCAGTGGTATTCATGTAGGGTATCAGTGGTATTCATATAGGGTGGTCATATCAGTGGTATTCATATAGGGTATCAGTGGTATTCATATAGGGTATCAGTGGTATTCACATAGGGTGGTCGTATCAGTGGTATTCATATAGGGTATCAGTGGTATTCATATAGAGTGGTCATATCAGTGGTATTCATATAGGGTGGTCATATCAGTGGTATTCACATAGGGTGGTCATATCAGTGGTATTCATATAGGGTGGTCATATCAGTGGTATTCACATAGGGTGGTCATATCAGTGGTATTCATATAGGGTATCAGTGGTATTCATATAGGGTGGTCATATCAGTGGTATTCATATAGGGTGGTCATATCAGTGGTATTCATATAGGGTATCAGTGGTATTCATATAGGGTGGTCATATCAGTGGTATTCATATAGGGTATCAGTGGTATTCATATAGGGTATCAGTGGTATTCATATAGGGTGGTCATATCAGTGGTATTCATATAGGGTATCAGTGGTATTCATATAGGGTATCAGTGGTATTCATATAGGGTGGTCATATCAGTGGTATTCACATAGGGTGGTCATATCAGTGGTATTCATATAGGGTATCAGTGGTATTCATATAGGGTGGTCATATCAGTGGTATTCACATAGGGTGGTCATATCAGTGGTATTCATATAGGGTATCAGTGGTATTCATATAGGGTGGTCATATCAGTGGTATTCATATAGGGTATCATTTCTATTCATATAGGGTGGTCATATCAGTGGTATTCACATAGGGTGGTCATATCAGTGGTATTCATATAGGGTATCAGTGGTATTCATATAGGGTGGTCATATCAGTGGTATTCATATAGGGTATCAGTGTATTCATATAGGGTGGTCATATCAGTGGTATTCACATAGGGTGGTCATATCAGTGGTATTCATATAGGGTGGTCATATCAGTGGTATTCACATAGGGTGGTCATATCAGTGGTATTCACATAGGGTATCAGTGGTATTCATATAGGGTGGTCATATCAGTGGTATTCATATAGGGTATCAGTGGTATTCATATAGGGTGGTCATATCAGTGGTATTCACATAGGGTATCAGTGGTATTCACATAGGGTGGTCGTATCAGTGGTATTCATGTAGGGTATCAGTGGTATTCACATAGGGTGGTCATATCAGTGGTATTCATATAGGGTGGTCATATCAGTGGTATTCACATAGGGTGGTCATATCAGTGGTATTCATATAGGGTATCAGTGGTATTCATATAGGGTGGTCATATCAGTGGTATTCATATAGGGTATCAGTGGTATTCATATAGAGTGGTCATATCAGTGGTATTCATATCAGGTGGTCATATCAGTGGTATTCATATAGGGTATCAGTGGTATTCATATAGAGTGGTCGTATCAGTGGTATTCATCACATAGGGTGGTCATATCAGTGGTATTCATATAGGGTGGTCATATCATTGGTATTCACATAGGGTGGTCATATCAGTGGTATTCATATAGGGTATCAGTGGTATTCATATAGGGTGGTCATATCAGTGGTATTCATATAGGGTATCAGTGGTATTCATATAGGGTATCAGTGGTATTCATATAGGGTGGTCATATCAGTGGTATTCATATAGGGTATCAGTGGTATTCATATAGGGTATCAGTGGTATTCATATAGGGTGGTCATATCAGTGGTATTCATATAGGGTATCAGTGGTATTCATATAGGGTATCAGTGGTATTCATATAGGGTGGTCATATCAGTGGTATTCATATAGGGTGGTCATATCAGTGGTATTCATATAGGGTATCAGTGGTATTCATATAGGGTGGTCATATCAGTGGTATTCACATAGGGTGGTCATATCAGTGGTATTCATATAGGGTATCAGTGGTATTCATATAGGGTGGTCATATCAGTGGTATTCACATAGGGTGGTCATATCAGTGGTATTCATATAGGGTGGTCATATCAGTGGTATTCACATAGGGTGGTCATATCAGTGGTATTCATATAGAGTGGTCATATCAGTGGTATTCATATAGGGTGGTCATATCAGTGGTATTCATATAGGGTATCAGTGGTATTCATATAGGGTGGTCATATCAGTGGTATTCATATAGGGTATCAGTGGTATTCATATAGTGGTCATATCAGTGGTATTCATATAGGGTGGTCGTATCAGTGGTATTCACATAGGGTGGTCATATCAGTGGTATTCATATAGGGTATCAGTGGTATTCATATAGGGTGGTCATATCAGTGGTATTCATATAGGGTATCAGTGGTATTCATATAGGGTATCAGTGGTATTCATATAGGGTGGTCATATCAGTGGTATTCATATAGGGTATCAGTGGTATTCATATAGGGTATCAGTGGTATTCATATAGGGTATCAGTGGTATTCATATAGGGTGGTCATATCAGTGGTATTCACATAGGGTGGTCATATCAGTGGTATTCACATAGGGTGGTCATATCAGTGGTATTCACATAGGGTGGTCATATCAGTGGTATTCATATAGGGTATCAGTGGTATTCATATAGGGTGGTCATATCAGTGGTATTCACATAGGGTGGTCATATCAGTGGTATTCATATAGGTTATCAGTGGTATTCATATCAGGTGGTCATATCCGTGGTATTCATATAGGGTGGTCATATCAGTGGTATTCATATAGAGTGGTCATATCAGTGGTATTCATATAGGGTGGTCATATCAGTATTCACATAGGGTATCAGTGGTATTCATATAGGGTGGTCATATCAGTGGTATTCATATAGGGTATCAGTGGTATTCATATAGGGTATCAGTGGTATTCATATAGGGTGGTCATATCAGTGGTATTCATATAGGGTATCAGTGGTATTCATATAGGGTGGTCATATCAGTGGTATTCATATAGGGTATCAGTGGTATTCATATAGGGTATCAGTGGTATTCATATAGGGTATCAGTGGTATTCATATAGGGGTCATATCAGTGGTATTCACATAGGGTGGTCATATCAGTGGTATTCACATAGGGTGGTCATATCAGTGGTATTCACATAGGGTGGTCATATCAGTGGTATTCACATAGGGTGGTCATATCAGTGGTATTCATATAGGGTGGTCATATCAGTGGTATTCATATAGGGTATCAGTGGTATTCATATAGGGTGGTCATATCAGTGGTATTCATATAGGGTATCAGTGGTATTCATATAGGGTGGTCATATCAGTGGTATTCATATAGGGTGGTCATATCAGTGGTATTCAGATAGGGTGGTATTCATATAGGGTGGTCATATCAGTGGTATTCATATAGGGATCAGTGGTATTCACATAGGGTGGTCGTATCAGTGGTATTCATATAGGGTATCAGTGGTATTCATATAGGGTGGTCATATCAGTGGTATTCATATAGGGTATCAGTGGTATTCATATAGGGTATCAGTGGTATTCACATAGGGTGGTCATATCAGTGGTATTCATATAGGGTATCAGTGGTATTCATATAGAGTGGTCGTATCAGTGGTATTCATATAGGGTGGTCGTATCAGTGGTATTCACATAGGGTGGTCATATCAGTGGTATTCATATAGGGTGGTCATATCAGTGGTATTCACATAGGGTGGTCATATCAGTGGTATTCATATAGGGTATCAGTGGTATTCATATAGGGTGGTCATATCAGTGGTATTCATATAGGGTGGTCATATCAGTGGTATTCATATAGGGTATCAGTGGTATTCATATAGGGTGGTCATATCAGTGGTATTCATATAGGGTATCAGTGGTATTCATATAGGGTGGTCATATCAGTGGTATTCATATAGGGTGGTCATATCAGTGGTATTCATATAGGGTATCAGTGGTATTCATATAGGGTATCAGTGGTATTCATATAGGGTGGTCATATCAGTGGTATTCACATAGGGTGGTCATATCAGTGGTATTCTATAGGGGTGGTCATATCAGTGGTATTCACATAGGGTGGTCATATCAGTGGTATTCATATAGAGTTGGTCATATCAGTGGTATTCTATAGGGTGGTCATATCAGTGGTATTCATATAGGGTGGTCATATCTGGTATTCATATAGGTATCAGTGGTATTCATATAGGGTGGTCATATCAGTGGTATTCATAAGGGATCAGTGGTATTCATAGAGGGTATCATATATCATATAGGGTGGTCATATCAGTGGTATTCACATAGGGTATCAGTGGTATTCATATAGGTTGGTCATCAGTGGTATTCATATAGGGTATCAAGTGGTATTCATTAGAGTGGTCATATCAGTGGTATTCATATAGGTTGGTCATATCTTTGATTCATATAGGGTATCAGTGTATTCATATAGAGTGGTCGTATCAGTGGTATTCATATAGGGTGGTCGTATCAGTGGTATTCCATAGGGTGGTCATATCAGTGGTATTCTATAGGGTGCAGTGGTATTCATATAGGGTGGTCATATCAGTGGTATTCACATAGGGTGGTCATATCAGTGGTATTCATATAGGGTGGTCATATCAGTGGTATCACATAGGGTGGTCATATCAGTGGTATTCACATAGGGTATCAGTGTGTATTCATAGAGGGTGGTCATATCAGTGGTATTCATATAGGGTATCAGTGGTATTCATATAGGGTGGTCATATCAGTGGTATCATATCAGGTGGTCATATCAGGTATTCATATAGGGTATCAGTGGTATTCATATAGAGTGGTCGTATCAGTGGTATTCTCACATAGGGTGGTCAATATCAGTGGTATTCATATAGGTGGTCATATCATGGTATTCATTATAGGGTGGTCATATCAGTGGTATTCATATAGGGTATCAGTGGTATTCATATAGGGTGGTCATATCAGTGGTATTCATATAGGGTATCAGTGGTATTCATATAGGGTGGTCATATCAGTGGTATTCATATAGGGTGGTCATATCAGTGGTATTCATATAGGTGGTCATATCAGTGGTTTCATATAGGGTATCATGGTATTCATATAGGGTGGTCATATCAGTGGTATTCATATAGGGTCATCAGTGGTATTCATATAGGGTGGTCATATCAGTGTTATCATATAGAGTGGTCATATCAGTGGTATCATATAGGGTGGTCATATATCAGTGGTATTCATATAGGGTGGTCATATCAGTTGATTCAATAGGGTATCAGTGGTATTCATATAGGGTGGTTATATCAGTGGTATTCATATAGGGTATCAGTGGTATTCATTCTATAGTGGGTCTATCAGTGGTATTCACATAGGGTGGTCAATCAGTGGTATTCATATAGGGTATCAGTTGTATTCATATATAGGGTGGTCTATCAGTGGTATTCCATAGGGTGTCATATCAGTGGTATTCATATAGGGTGGTCATATCATTGGTATTTCACATGGGTGGTCATATCAGTGGTATTCATATAGGGTATCATTGGTATTCATATGGGTGGTCATATCAGTGGTATTCATATAGGGTATCAGTGGTATTCCATATAGGGTGGTCTTCATGGTATCATATAGGGTGGTCATATCAGTGGTATTCATAGGGTGGTCATATTCAGTGGTATTCTATAGGGTATCATATCAGTGGTATTCATATAGGGTGGTCATATCAGTGGTATTCATATAGGGTATCAGTGGTATTCATATAGGGGGGTCATATCAGTGGTATTCATATAGGGTGGTCATATCGTGGTATTCACATGGGTGGTCATATCAGTGGTATTCATATAGGGTATCATATGGGTATTCATATAGGGGTCATATCAGTGGTATTCATATAGGGTATCAGTGTATCATATAGGTGGTCATATCATGTGTATTCACATAGGGTGGTCATATCAGTGGTATTCATATGGGTATCAGTGGTATTCATATAGGGTGGTCATATCATGGTATTCATATAGGGTGGTCATATCAGTGGTATTCATATAGGGTCATATCAGTGGTATTCATATAGGTGGTCATATCAGTGGTATTCATATAGGGTGGTCATATCAGTGGTATTCATATAGGGTATCAGTGGTATTCATATAGGTATCAGTGGTATTCATATAGGTGGTCATATCAGTGGTATTCATATAGGGTTCAGTGGTATTCATATAGGGTGGTCATATCAGTGGTATTCATAGGGTGGTCATATCAGTGGTATTCAATAGGGTGTCATATCAGTGGTATTCATATAGGGTTCAGTGGTATTCATATAGGGTGGTCATATCAGTGGTATCATAGGGTGGTCATATCAGTGGTTTCATATAGGGTGTCATTCAGGGTATCATATAGGGTGGTCATATCAGTGGTATCACATAGGGTATCAGTGGTATTCATATAGGGTGGTCATATCAGTGGTATTCATATAGGGTAATCAGTGGTATTCATATAGGGTGGTCATATCAGTGGTATTCATATAGGTTGTCATATCAGTGGTATTCAATAGTGGTATCAGTGGTATTCATATAGGGTGGTCATATCAGTGGTATTCACATAGGGGGTCATATCAGTGGTATTTCATATAGGGTGGTCATATCAGTGGTATTCATATAGGGTGTCATATCAGTGGTATTCATATAGGGTATCAGTGGTATTCATATAGGGTGGTCATATCAGTGGTATTCATATAGGGTATCAGTGGTATTCATATAGGGTGGTCATATCAGTGGTATTCATATAGGGTGGTCATATCAGTGGTATTCATATAGGGTGGTCATATCAGTGGTATTCATATAGGGTATCAGTGGTATTCATATATGGTGGTCATATCAGTGGTATTCATATAGGGTGGTCATATCAGTGGTATTCATATGGGTGTCATATCAGTGGTATTCATAGGGTGGTCTATCAGTGGTATTCATATAGGGTGTCATATCAGTGGTATTCATATAGGTGGTCATATCAGTGGTATTCATATAGGGTTCAGTGGTATTCATATAGGGTGGTCATATCAGTTATTCATATAGGGTATCAGTGGTATTCATAGAGGTGGTCATATCAGTGGTATTCATATAGGTGTCATATCAGTGGTATTCATATAGGGTATCAGTGGTATTCATATAGGGTGGTCATATCAGTGGTATTCACATAGGGTGGTCATATCAGTGGTATTCATATAGGGTGGTCATATCAGTGTATTCACATAGGGTGGTCATATCAGTGGTATTCATATAGGGTTATCAGTGGTATTCATATAGGGTGGTCATATCAGTGGTATTCATATAGGGTATCAGTGGTATTCATATAGGGTGGTCATATCAGTGGTATTCATATAGGGTGGTCATATCAGTGGTATTCATATAGGGTGGTCATATCAGTGGTATTCATATAGGGTATCAGTGGTATTCATATAGGGTGGTCATATCAGTGGTATTCAATAGGTGGTCATATCAGTGGTATTCATATAGGGTGGTCATATCAGTGGTATTCATATAGGGTGGTCATATCAGTGGTATTCATATAGGTGGTCATATCAGTGGTATTCACATAGGGTGGTCATATCAGTGGTATTCATATAGGGTATCAGTGGTATTCATATGGGTGGTCATATCAGTGGTATTCATATAGGGTGGTCATATCAGGGTATTCAATAGGGTGGTCATATCAGTGGTATTCATATAGGGTGGTCATATCAGTGGTATTCATATAGGTGTTCATATCAGGGTATTCATATAGGTGGTCATATCAGTGGTATTCATATAGGGTTCATATCAGTGGTATTCATATAGGGTGGTCATATCAGTGGTATTCATATAGGGTGGTCATATCACAGTGGTATTCATATAGGGTATCAGTGGTATTCATATAGGGTGGTCATATCAGTGGTATTCATATAGGGTGTGTCATATCAGTGGTATTCATATGGTGGTCATATCAGTGGTATTCACATAGGGTGTTCATATCAGTGGTATTCATATAGGGTATCAGTGGTATTCATATAGGGTGGTCATATCAGTGGTATTCATATAGGGTGGTCATATCAGTGGTATTCATAGGGTATCAGTGGTATTCAATGGGTGGTCATATATCAGTGGTATTCACATAGGGTGTCATATCAGTGGTATTCATATAGGGTGTCATATCAGTGGTATTCATATAGGGTGGTCATATCAGTGGTATTCATATAGGGTGGTCATATCAGTGGTATTCATATAGGGTCAGTGGGTATTCATATAGGGTATCAGTGGTATTCATATAGGGTGGTCATATCAGTGGTATTCATATAGGGTATCAGTGGTATTCATATAGGGTGGTCATATCAGTGGTATTCATATAGGGTCATATCAGTGGTATTCATATAGGGTATCAGTGGTATTCATATAGGGTATATCAGTGGTATTCATATAGGGTGGTCATATCAGTGGTATTCATATAGGGTGGTCATATCAGTGGTATTCATATAGGGTATATCAGTGGTATTCCATAGGTGGTCATATCAGTGGTATTCATATAGGGTGGTCATATCAGTGGTATTCACATAGGGTGGTCATATCAGTGGTATTCATATAGGGTATCAGTGGTATTCATATAGGGTGGTCATATCAGTGGTATTCATAGGGTGGTCATATCAGTGGTATTCATATAGGGTGGTCATATCAGTGGTATTCATATAGGTGGTCATATCAGTGGTATTCATATAGGGTATCAGTGGTATTCATATAGGGTGGTCATATCAGTGGTATTCATATAGGGTATCAGTGGTATTCATATAGGGTGGTCATATCAGTGGTATTCATATAGGGTGGTCATATCAGTGGTATTCATAGGGGGGTCATATCAGTGGTATTCATATAGGGTATCAGTGGTATTCATATAGGGTGGTCATATCAGTGGTATTCATATAGGTGGTCATATCAGTGGTATTCATATAGGGTGGTCATATCAGTGGTATTCATATAGGGTGGTCATATCAGTGGTATTCATATAGGGTGGTCATATCAGTGGTATTCACATAGGGTGGTCATATCAGTGGTATTCATATAGGGTATCAGTGGTATTCATATAGGGTGGTCATATCAGTGGTATTCATATAGGGTATCAGTGGTATTCATATAGGGTGGTCATATCAGTGGTATTCATATAGGGTGGTCATATCAGTGGTATTCATATAGGGTATCAGTGGTATTCATAGGGTGGTCATATCAGTGGTATTCATATAGGGTGCATATATCAGTGGTATTCATATAGGGTGGTCATATCAGTGGTATTCATAGGGTGGTCATATCAGTGGTATTCATATAGGGTGGTCATATCAGTGGTATTCATATAGGGTATCAGTGGTATTCATATATGGTATCAGTGGTATTCATATAGGGTGGTCATATCAGTGGTATTCATATAGGGTATCAGTGGTATTCATATAGGGTGGTCTCAGTGGTATTCATATAGGGTGGTCATATCAGTGGTATTCATATAGGGTATCAGTGGTATTCATATAGGGTATCAGTGGTATTCATATAGGGTGGTCATATCAGTGGTATTCATATAGGTGGTCATATCAGTGGTATTCATATAGGGTATCAGTGGTATTCATAGGGTGGTCATATCAGTGGTATTCACATAGGGTGGTCATATCAGTGGTATTCATATAGGGTGGTCATATCAGTGGTATTCACATAGGGTGGTCATATCAGTGGTATTCATATAGGGTATCAGTGGTATTCATATAGGGTGGTCATATCAGTGGTATTCATATAGGGTATCAGTGGTATTCATATAGGGTGGTCATATCAGTGGTATTCACATAGGGTGGTCATATCAGTGGTATTCATATAGGGTATCAGTGGTATTCATATAGGGTGGTCATATCAGTGGTATTCATATAGGGTGGTCATATCAGTGGTATTCATATAGGGTGGTATATCAGTGGTATTCATATAGGGTGGTCATATCAGTGGTATTCATATAGGGTATCAGTGGTATTCATATAGGGTGGTCATATCAGTGGTATTCATATAGGGTATCAGTGGTATTCATATAGGGTGGTCATATCAGTGGTATTCATATAGGGTGGTCATATCAGTGGTATTCATATAGGGTGGTCATATCAGTGGTATTCATATAGGTATCAGTGGTATTCATATAGGGTGGTCATCAGTGGTATTCATATAGGTGGTCATATCAGTGGTATTCATATAGGGTGGTCATATCAGTGGTATTCATATAGGGTGGTCATATCAGTGGTATTCATATAGGGTGGTCATATCAGTGGTATTCACATAGGGTGGTCATATCAGTGGTATTCATATAGGGTATCAGTGGTATTCATATAGGGTGTCATATCAGTGGTATTCATATAGGGGGTCATATCAGTGGTATTCATAGGTGGTCATATCAGTGGTATTCATATAGGTATCAGTGGTATTCATATAGGGTGGTCATATCAGTGGTATTCACATAGGGTGGTCATATCAGTGGTATTCATATAGGGTATCAGTGGTATTCATATAGGGTGGTCATATCAGTGGTATTCACATAGGGTGGTCATATCAGTGGTATTCATATAGGGTGGTCATATCAGTGGTATTCATATAGGGTGGTCATATCAGTGGTATTCATATAGGGTATCAGTGGTATTCATATAGGGTGGTCATATCAGTGGTATTCATATAGGGTATCAGTGGTATTCATACATATATAGGGTGGTCATATCAGTGGTATTCATATAGGGTGGTCATATCAGTGGTATTCATATAGGGTGGTCATATCAGTGGTATTCATATAGGGTATCAGTGGTATTCATATAGGGTGGTCATATCAGTGGTATTCATATAGTGGTCATATCAGTGGTATTCATATAGGTGGTCATATCAGTGGTATTCATATAGGGTGGTCATATCAGTGGTATTCATATAGGGTGGTCATATCAGTGGTATTCATATAGGGTATCAGTGGTATTCATATAGGGTGGTCATATCAGTGGTATTCATATAGGGTATCAGTGGTATTCATATAGGGTGGTCATATCAGTGGTATTCACATAGGGTGGTCATATCAGTGGTATTCATATAGGGTATCAGTGGTATTCATATAGGGTGTCATATCAGTGGTATTCACATAGGGTGGTCATATCAGTGGTATTCATATAGGGTGGTCATATCAGTGGTATTCACATAGGTGGTCATATCAGTGGTATTCATATAGGGTGGTCATATCAGTGGTATTCATATAGGGTATCAGTGGTATTCATATAGGGTATCATATGGTATTCACATAGGGTGGGTCATATCAGGGTATTCATATAGGGTATCAGTGGTATTCATATAGAGTGGTCATATCAGTGGTATTCACATAGGGTGGTCATATCAGTGGTATTCATATAGGGTGGTCATATCAGTGGTATTCATATAGGGTATCAGTGGTATTCATATAGGGTGGTCATATCAGTGGTATTCACATAGGGTGGTCATATCAGTGGTATTCATATAGGGTGGTCATATCAGTGGTATTCATATAGGGTGGTCATATCAGTGGTATTCATATAGTATCAGTGGTATTCATAGGGTGGTCATATCAGTGGTATTCATATAGGGTATCAGTGGTATTCATATAGGTGGTCATATCAGTGGTATTCATATAGGGTGGTCATATCAGTGGTATTCATATAGGGTATCAGTGGTATTCATATAGGGTGTCAGTATCAGTGGTATTCATCATAGGGTGGTCATATCAGTGGTATTCATATAGGGTGGTCATATCAGTGGTATTCATATAGGGTGGTCATATCAGTGGTATTCATATAGGGTCATATCAGTGGTATTCATATAGGGTGGTCATATCAGTGGTATTCATATAGGGTATCAGTGGTATTCATATAGGGTGGTCATATCAGTGGTATTCATATAGGGTGGTCATATCAGTGGTATTCATATAGGGTGGTCATATCAGTGGTATTCATATAGGGTATCAGTGGTATTCATATAGGGTGGTCATATCAGTGGTATTCATATAGGGTGTCATATCAGTGGTATTCATATAGGGGTGGTCATATCAGTGGTATTCAATATAGGGTGGTCATATCAGTGGTATTCATATAGGGTGGTCATATCAGTGGTATTCACATAGGGTGGTCATATCAGTGGTATTCATATAGGGTATCAGTGGGTATTCATATAGGGTGGTCATATCAGTGGTATTCATATAGGGTATCAGTGGTATTCATATAGGGTGGTCATATCAGTGGTATTCACATAGGGTGGTCATATCAGTGGTATTCATATAGGGTATCAGTGGTATTCATATAGGGTGGTCATATCAGTGGTATTCACATAGGGTGGTCATATCAGTGGTATTCATATAGGGTGGTCATATCAGTGGTATTCACATAGGGTGGTCATATCAGTGGTATTCATATAGGGTATCAGTGGTATTCATATAGGGTGGTCATATCAGTGGTATTCATATAGGGTATCAGTGGTATTCATATAGGGTGGTCATATCAGTGGTATTCATATAGGGTGGTCATATCAGTGGTATTCACATAGGGTGGTCATATCAGTGGTATTCATATAGGGTATCAGTGGTATTCATATAGGGTGGTCATATCAGTGGTATTCATATAGGTGTCATATCAGTGGTATTCATATAGGGTGGTCATATCAGTGGTATTCATATAGGGTGGTCATATCAGTGGTATTCATATAGGGTGGTCATATCAGTGGTATTCACATAGGGTGGTCATATCAGTGGTATTCATATAGGGTATCAGTGGTATTCATATAGGGTGGTCATATCAGTGGTATTCATATAGGGTATCAGTGGTATTCATATAGGGTGGTCATATCAGTGGTATTCACATAGGGTGGTCATATCAGTGGTATTCATATAGGGTATCAGTGGTATTCATATAGGGTGGTCATATCAGTGGTATTCACATAGGGTGGTCATATCAGTGGTATTCATATAGGGGTGTGGGTCATATCAGTGGTATTCACATAGGGTGGTCATATCAGTGGTATTCATATAGGGTGGTCATATCAGTGGTATTCATATAGGGGTATCAGTGGTATTCATATAGGGTATCAGTGGTATTCACATAGGGTGGTCATATCAGTGGTATTCATATAGGGTATCAGTGGTATTCATATAGGGTGGTCATATCAGTGGTATTCATATAGGGTGGTCATATCAGTGGTATTCACATAGGGTGGTCATATCAGTGGTATTCATATAGGGTATCAGTGGTATTCATATAGGGTGGTCATATCAGTGGTATTCACATAGGGTGGTCATATCAGTGGTATTCACATAGGGTGGTCATATCAGTGGTATTCATATAGGGTATCAGTGGTATTCATATAGGGTGGTATATCAGTGGTATTCATATAGGGTATCAGTGGTATTCATATAGGGTATCATAGGTATTCAATAGGGTGGTCATATCAGTGGTATTCATATAGGGTATCAGTGGTATTCATATAGGGTGGTCATATCAGTGGTATTCATATAGGGTATCAGTGGTATTCATTAGGTGGTCATATCAGTGGTATTCATATAGGTGGTCATATCAGTGGTATTCATATAGGGTGGTCATATCAGTGGTATTCATATAGGGTGGTCATATCAGTGTATTCATATAGGGTGGTCATATCAGTGGTATTCATATAGGGTGGTCATATCAGTGGTATTCACATAGGGTGGTCATATCAGTGGTATTCATATAGGGTATCAGTGGTATTCATATAGGGTGGTCATATCAGTGGTATTCATATAGGGTATCAGTGGTATTCATATAGGGTTCATTGGTATTCATATAGGGTGGTCATATCAGTGGTATTCACATAGGGTATCAGTGGTATTCATATAGGGTGGTCATATCAGTGGTATTCATATAGGGATCACAGTGGTATTCATATAGGGTGGTCATATCAGTGGTATTCATATAGGGTGGTCATATCAGTGGTATTCATATAGGGTATCAGTGGTATTCATATAGGGTGTATCAGTGGTATTCATATAGGGTGGTCATATCAGTGGTATTCACATAGGGTGGTCATATCAGTGGTATTCATATAGGGTATCAGTGGTATTCATATAGGGTGGTCATATCAGTGGTATTCATATAGGGTGGTCATATCAGTGGTATTCATATAGGGTGGTCATATCAGTGGTATTCATATAGGGTGGTCATATCAGTGGTATTCATATAGGGTATCAGTGGTATTCATATAGGGTGGTCATATCAGTGGTATTCATATAGGGTATCAGTGGTATTCATATAGGGTGGTCATATCAGTGGTATTCATATAGGGTGGTCATATCAGTGGTATTCATATAGGGTATCAGTGGTATTCATATAGGGTGGTCATATCAGTGGTATTCATCATAGGGTGGTCATATCAGTGGTATTCATATAGGGTGGTCATATCAGTGGTATTCATATAGGTGGTCATATCAGTGGTATTCATATAGGGTATCAGTGGTATTCATATAGGGTGGTCATATCAGTGGTATTCATATAGGGTATCAGTGGTATTCATATAGGTGGTCATATCAGTGGTATTCATATAGGGTGGTCATATCAGTGGTATTCATATAGGGTGGTCATATCAGTGGTATTCATAGGGTGGTCATATCAGTGGTATTCATATAGGGTATCAGTGGTATTCATATAGGGTGGTCATATCAGTGGTATTCATATAGGGTATCAGTGGTATTCATATAGGGTATCAGTGGTATTCATATAGGGTGGTCATATCAGTGGTATTCATATAGTGGTCATATCAGTGGTATTCATATAGGGTGGTCATATCAGTGGTATTCATATAGGTGGTCATATCAGTGGTATTCAATAGGGTGGTCATATCAGTGGTATTCATATAGGGTATCAGTGGTATTCATATAGGGTGGTCATATCAGTGGTATTCATATAGGGTGGTCATATCAGTGGTATTCATATAGGGTGGTCATATCAGTGGTATTCATATAGGGTGGTCATATCAGTGGTATTCATATAGGGTATCAGTGGTATTCATATAGGGTGGTCATATCAGTGATTCACATATGGTATATCAGTGGTATTCATATAGGGTATCAGTGGTATTCATATAGGGTGGTCATATCAGTGGTATTCATATAGGGTGGTCATATCAGTGGTATTCATATAGGGTGGTCATATCAGTGGTATTCATATAGGGTGGTCATATCAGTGGTATTCATATAGGGTGGTCATATCAGTGGTATTCATATAGGGTATCAGTGGTATTCATATAGGGTGGTCATATCAGTGGTATTCATATAGGGTATCAGTGGTATTCATATAGGGTATCAGTGGTATTCATATAGGGTGGTCATATCAGTGGTATTCATATAGGGGTATCAGTGGTATTCATATAGGGTATCAGTGGTATTCATATAGGGTGGTCATATCAGTGGTATTCATATAGGGTGGTCATATCAGTGGTATTCATATAGGGTATCAGTGGTATTCATATAGGGTGGTCATATCAGTGGTATTCCATAGGGTGGTCATATCAGTGGTATTCATATAGGGTGGTCATATCAGTGGTATTCACATAGGGTGGTCATATCAGTGGTATTCATATAGGGTATCAGTGGTATTCATATAGGGTGGTCATATCAGTGGTATTCATATAGGGTATCAGTGGTATTCATATAGGGTGGTCATATCAGTGGTATTCATAGGGTGGTCATATCAGTGGTATTCATATAGGGTATCAGTGGTATTCATATAGGGTGGTCATATCAGTGGTATTCACATAGGGTGGTCATATCAGTGGTATTCATATAGGGTGGTCATATCAGTGGTATTCATATAGGGTGGTCATATCAGTGGTATTCATATAGGGTGGTCATATCAGTGGTATTCATATAGGGTATCAGTGGTATTCATATAGGGTATCAGTGGTATTCACATAGGGTGGTCATATCAGTGGTATTCATATAGGGTATCAGTGGTATTCATATAGGGTGGTCATATCAGTGGTATTCATATAGGGTGGTCATATCAGTGGTATTCATATAGGGTATCAGTGGTATTCATATAGGGTGGTCATATCAGTGGTATCACATAGGGTGGTCATATCAGTGGTATTCATATAGGGTGGTCATATCAGTGGTATTCACATAGGGTGGTCATATCAGTGGTATTCATATAGGGTATCAGTGGTATTCATATAGGGTGGTCATATCAGTGGTATTCATATAGGGTATCAGTGGTATTCATATAGGGTGGTCATATCAGTGGTATTCATATAGGGTGGTCATATCAGTGGTATTCATATAGGGTATCAGTGGTATTCATATAGGGTGGTCATATCAGTGGTATTCAATAGGGTGGTCATATCAGTGGTATTCATAGGGTATCAGTGGTATTCATATAGGGTGGTCATATGGTGGTATTCACATAGGGTGGTCATATCAGTGGTATTCATATAGTATCAGTGGTATTCATAGGGTGGTCATATCAGTGGTATTCATATAGGGTGGTCATATCAGTGGTATTCATATAGGGTATCAGTGGTATTCATATAGGGTGGTCATATCAGTGGTATTCACATAGGGTGGTCATATCAGTGGTATTCATATAGGGTGGTCATATCAGTGGTATTCACATAGGGTGGTCATATCAGTGGTATTCATATAGGGTATCAGTGGTATTCATATAGGGTGGTCATATCAGTGGTATTCATATAGGGTATCAGTGGTATTCATATAGGGTGGTCATATCAGTGGTATTCATATAGGGTGGTCATATCAGTGGTATTCATATAGGGTGGTATCAGTGGTATTCATATAGGGTGGTCATATCAGTGGTATTCACATAGGGTGGTCATATCAGTGGTATTCTATAGGGTGGTCATATCAGTGGTATTCACATAGGGTGGTCATATCAGTGGTATTCATATAGGGTGGTCATATCAGTGGTATTCATATAGGGTATCAGTGGTATTCATATAGGGTATCAGTGGTATTCACATAGGGTGGTCATATCAGTGGTATTCATATAGGGTATCAGTGGTATTCATATAGGGTGGTCATATCAGTGGTATTCATATAGGGTGGTCATATCAGTGGTATTCATATAGGGTATCAGTGGTATTCATATAGGGTGGTCATATCAGTGGTATTCATAGGGTGGTCATATCAGTGGTATTCATATAGGGTGGTCATATCAGTGGTATTCACATAGGGTGGTCATATCAGTGGTATTCATATAGGGTATCAGTGGTATTCATATAGGGTGGTCATATCAGTGGTATTCATATAGGGTATCAGTGGTATTCATATAGGGTGGTCATATCAGTGGTATTCACATAGGGTGGTCATATCAGTGGTATTCATATAGGTATCAGTGGTATTCATATAGGGTGGTCATATCAGTGGTATTCACATAGGGTGGTCATATCAGTGGTATTCATAGGGGTGGTCATATCAGTGGTATTCACATAGGGTGGTCATATCAGTGGTATTCATATAGGGTGGTCATATCAGTGGTATTCATATAGGGTATCAGTGGTATTCATATAGGGTATCAGTGGTATTCACATAGGGTGGTCATATCAGGTATTCATATAGGGTATCAGTGGTATTCATATAGTGGTCGTATCAGTGGTATTCATATAGGGTGGTCATATCAGTGGTATTCACATAGGGTGGTCATATCAGTGGTATTCATATAGGGTATCAGTGGTATTCATATAGGGTGGTCATATCAGTGGTATTCATATAGGGTGGTCATATCAGTGGTATTCACATAGGGTGGTCATATCAGTGGTATTCATATAGGGTATCAGTGGTATTCATATAGGGTGGTCATATCAGTGGTATTCATATAGGGTATCAGTGGTATTCATATAGGGTATCAGTGGTATTCATATAGGGTGGTCATATCAGTGGTATTCATATAGGGTATCAGTGGTATTCATATAGGGTGGTCATATCAGTGGTATTCATATAGGGTATCAGTGGTTTCATATAGTGTCATATCAGTGGTATTCATATAGGGTGGTCATATCAGTGGTATTCACATAGGGTGGTCATATCAGTGGTATTCATATAGGGTATCAGTGGTATTCATATAGGGTGGTCATATCAGTGGTATTCATATAGGGTGGTCATATCAGTGGTATTCATATAGGTGGTCATATCAGTGGTATTCATATAGGGTGGTCATATCAGTGGTATTCATATAGGGTGGTCATATCAGTGGTATTCATATAGGGTATCAGTGGTATTCATATAGGGTATCAGTGGTATTCATATAGGGTGGTCATATCAGTGGTATTCATATAGGGTATCAGTGGTATTCATATAGGGTGGTCATATCAGTGGTATTCATATAGGGTATCAGTGGTATTCATATAGGGTGGTCATATCAGTGGTATTCATATAGGTGGTCATATCAGTGGTATTCATATAGGGTATCAGTGGTATTCATATAGGGTGGTCATATCAGTGGTATTCATATAGGGTGGTCATATCAGTGGTATTCACATAGGGTGGTCATATCAGTGGTATTCATATAGGGTATCAGTGGTATTCATATAGGTGGTCATATCAGTGGTATTCCATAGGGTGTCATATCAGTGGTATTCATATAGGGTATCAGTGGTATTCATATAGGGTGGTCATATCAGTGGTATTCACATAGGGTGGTCATATCAGTGGTATTCATATAGGGTGGTCATATCAGTGGTATTCATATAGGGTGGTCATATCAGTGGTATTCATATAGGGTATCAGTGGTATTCATATAGGGTGGTCATATCAGTGGTATTCATATAGGGTATCAGTGGTATTCATATAGGGTGGTCATATCAGTGGTATTCATATAGGGTGGTCATATCAGTGGTATTCATATAGGGTATCAGTGGTATTCATATAGTGGTCATATCAGTGGTATTCATATAGGGTGGTCATATCAGTGGTATTCATATAGGGTGGTCATATCAGTGGTATTCATATAGGGTGGTCATATCAGTGGTATTCATATAGGGTGGTCATATCAGTGGTATTCATATAGGGTATCAGTGGTATTCATATAGGGTATCAGTGGTATTCACATAGGGTGGTCATATCAGTGGTATTCATATAGGGTATCAGTGGTATTCATATAGGGTGGTCATATCAGTGGTATTCATATAGGGTGGTCATATCAGTGGTATTCACATAGGGTGGTCATATCAGTGGTATTCATATAGGGTATCAGTGGTATTCATATAGGGTGGTCATATCAGTGGTATTCATATAGGGTATCAGTGGTATTCATATAGGGTATCAGTTATTCATATAGGGTGGTCATATCAGTGGTATTCATATAGGGTATCAGTGGTATTCATATAGGGTGGTCATATCAGTGGTATTCATATAGGGTATCAGTGGTATTCATATAGGGTGGTCATATCAGTGGTATTCATATAGGGTATAGGGTGGTCATATCAGTGGTATTCATATAGGGTGGTCATATCAGTGGTATTCATATAGGGTATCAGTGGTATTCATATAGGTGGTCATATCAGTGGTATTCATATAGGGTGGTCATATCAGTGGTATTCATATAGGTGGTCATATCAGTGGTATTCATATAGGGTGGTCATATCAGTGGTATTCATATAGGGTGGTCATATCAGTGGTATTCATATAGGGTATCAGTGGTATTCATATAGGGTGGTCATATCAGTGGTATTCATATAGGGTATCAGTGGTATTCATATAGGGTGGTCATATCAGTGGTATTCATATAGGTGGTCATATCAGTGGTATTCATATAGGGTGGTCATATCAGTGGTATTCATATAGGGTGGTCATATCAGTGGTATTCATATAGGGTGGTCATATCAGTGGTATTCATATAGGGTATCAGTGGTATTCATATAGGGTGGTCATATCAGTGGTATTCATATAGGGTATCAGTGGTATTCATATAGGGTGGTCATATCAGTGGTATTCATATAGGGTGGTCATATCAGTGGTATTCATATAGGGTATCAGTGGTATTCATATAGGGTGGTCATATCAGTGGTATTCAATAGGGTGGTCATATCAGTGGTATTCATATAGGGTGGTCATATCAGTGGTATTCACATAGGGTGGTCATATCAGTGGTATTCATATAGGGTGGTCATATCAGTGGTATTCATATAGGGTATCAGTGGTATTCATATAGGGTATCAGTGGTATTCATATAGGGTGGTCATATCAGTGGTATTCATATAGGGTATCAGTGGTATTCATATAGGGTGGTCATATCAGTGGTATTCATATAGGGTGGTCATATCAGTGGTATTCACATAGGGTGGTCATATCAGTGGTATTCATATAGGGTATCAGTGGTATTCATATAGGGTGGTCATATCAGTGGTATTCATATAGGGTGGTCATATCAGTGGTATTCACATAGGGTGGTCATATCAGTGGTATTCATATAGGGTATCAGTGTATTTCATATAGGGTGGTCATATCAGTGGTATTCATATAGGGTATCAGTGGTATTCATATAGGGTATCAGTGGTATTCATATAGGGTGGTCATATCAGTGGTATTCATATAGGGTATCAGTGGTATTCATATAGGGTGGTCATATCAGTGGTATTCATATAGGGTATCAGTGGTATTCATATAGGGTGGTCATATCAGTGGTATTCATATAGGGTGGTCATATCAGTGGTATTCACATAGGGTGGTCATATCAGTGGTATTCATATAGGGTATCAGTGGTATTCATATAGGGTGGTCATATCAGTGGTATTCACATAGGGTGGTCATATCAGTGGTATTCATATAGGTGGTCATATCAGTGGTATTCATATAGGGTGGTCATATCAGTGGTATTCACATAGGGTGGTCATATCAGTGGTATTCATATAGGGTATCAGTGGTATTCATAGGGTGGTCATATCAGTGGTATTCATATAGGGTATCAGTGGTATTCATATAGGGTGGTCATATCAGTGGTATTCATATAGGGTGGTCATATCAGTGGTATTCATATAGGGTGGTCATATCAGTGGTATTCATATAGTGTGTCATATCAGTGGTATTCATATAGGGTGGTCATATCAGTGGTATCATATAGGGTATCAGTGGTATTCATATAGGGTGGTCATATCAGTGGTATTCATATAGGGTATCAGTGGTATTCATATAGGTGGTCATATCAGTGGTATTCATATAGGGTGGTCATATCAGTGGTATTCATATAGGGTAATCTGGTATTCATATAGGGTGGTCATATCAGTGGTATTCACATAGGGTGGTCATATCAGTGGTATTCATATAGGGTGGTCATATCAGTGGTATTCACATAGGGTGGTCATATCAGTGGTATTCATATAGGGTATCAGTGGTATTCATATAGGGTGGTCATCAGTGGTATTCATATAGGGTATCAGTGGTATTCATATAGGGTGGTCATATCAGTGGTATTCACATAGGGTGGGTCATATCAGTGGTATTCATATAGGGGTATCAGTGGTATTCATATAGGGTGGTCATATCAGTGGTATTCACATAGGGTGGTCATATCAGTGGTATTCATAGGGTGGTCATATCAGTGGTATTCACATAGGGTGGTCATATCAGTGGTATTCATATAGGGTGGTCATATCAGTGGTATTCATATAGGGTATCAGTGGTATTCATATAGGGTATCAGTGGTATTCATATAGGGTGGTCATATCAGTGGTATTCATATAGGGTATCAGTGGTATTCATATAGGGTGGTCATATCAGTGGTATTCATATAGGGTGGTCATATCAGTGGTATTCATATAGGGTATCAGTGGTATTCATATAGGGTGGTCATATCAGTGGTATTCATATAGGGTGGTCATATCAGTGGTATTCATATAGGGTGGTCATATCAGTGGTATTCACATAGGGTGGTCATATCAGTGGTATTCATATAGGGTATCAGTGGTATTCATATAGGGTGGTCATATCAGTGGTATTCATATAGGGTATCAGTGGTATTCATATAGGGTGGTCATATCAGTGGTATCACATAGGGTGTCATATCAGTGGTATTCATATAGGGTATCAGTGGTATTCATATAGGGTGGTCATATCAGTGGTATTCACATAGGGTGGTCATATCAGTGGTATTCATATAGGGTGGTCATATCAGTGGTATTCACATAGGGTGGTCATATCAGTGGTATTCATATAGGGTGGTCATATCAGTGGTATTCATATAGGGTATCATCAGTGGTATTCATATAGGGTATCAGTGGTATTCATATAGGGTGGTCATATCAGTGGTATTCATATAGGGTATCAGTGGTATTACATAGAGTGGTCATATCAGTGGTATTCATATAGGGTGGTCATATCAGTGGTATTCACATAGGGTATCAGTGGTATTCATATAGGGTGGTCATATCAGTGGTATTCATATAGGGTGGTCATATCAGTGGTATTCATATAGGGTGGTCATATCAGTGGTATTCACATAGGGTGGTCATATCAGTGGTATTCATATAGGGTATCAGTGGTATTCATATAGGGTGGTCATATCAGTGGTATTCATATAGGGTATCAGTGGTATTCATATAGGGTGGTCATATCAGTGGTATTCACATAGGGTGGTCATATCAGTGGTATTCATATAGGGTATCAGTGGTATTCATATAGGGTGGTCATATCAGTGGTATTCATATAGGGTGGTCATATCAGTGGTATTCATATAGGGTGGTCATATCAGTGGTATTCACATAGGGTGGTCATATCAGTGGTATTCATATAGGTGGTCATATCAGTGGTATTCATATAGGGTATCAGTGGTATTCATATAGGGTATCAGTGGTATTCACATAGGGTGGTCATATCAGTGGTATTCATATAGGGTATCAGTGGTATTCATATAGGGTGGTCATATCAGTGGTATTCATATAGGGTGGTCGTATCAGTGGTATTCACATAGGGTGGTCATATCAGTGGTATTCATATAGGGTATCAGTGGTATTCATATAGGTGGTGTCATATCAGTGGTATTCATATAGGGTGGTCATATCAGTGGTATTCACATAGGGTGGTCATATCAGTGGTATTCATATAGGGTATCAGTGGTATTCATATAGGGTGGTCATATCAGTGGTATTCATATAGGGTATCAGTGGTATTCATATAGGGTATCAGTGGTATTCATATAGGGTGGTCATATCAGTGGTATTCAATAGGGTATAGTGGTATTCACATAGGGTGGTCATATCAGTGGTATTCATATAGGGTATCAGTGGTATTCATATAGGGTGGTCATATCAGTGGTATTCATATAGGGTGGTCATATCAGTGGTATTCACATAGGGTGGTCATATCAGTGGTATTCATATAGGGTATCAGTGGTATTCATATAGGGTGGTCATATCAGTGGTATTCACATAGGGTGGTCATATCAGTGGTATTCATATAGGGTGGTCATATCAGTGGTATTCATATAGGGTGGTCATATCAGTGGTATTCACATAGGGTGGTCATATCAGTGGTATTCATAGGGGTATCAGTGGTATTCATATAGGGTATCAGTGGTATTCATATAGGGTGGTCATATCAGTGGTATTCATATAGGGTATCAGTGGTATTCATATAGGGTGGTCATATCAGTGGTATTCATAGGGGTATCAGTGGTATTCATATGAGTGGTCATATCAGTGGTATTCAATAGGGGGTCATATCAGTGGTATTCATATAGGGTATCAGTGGTATTCATATAGGGTGGTCATATCAGTGGTATTCATATAGGGTGGTCATATCAGTGGTATTCACATAGGGTGGTCATATCAGTGGTATTCATATAGGGTATCAGTGGTATTCATATAGGGTGGTCATATCAGTGGTATTCATAGGGTGGTCATATCAGTGGTATTCATATAGGGTATCAGTGGTATTCATATAGGGTGGTCATATCAGTGGTATTCATATAGGGTGGTCATATCAGTGGTATTCATATAGGGTGGTCATATCAGTGGTATTCCATAGGGTGGTCATATCAGTGGTATTCATATAGGGTATCAGTGGTATTCATATAGGGTGGTCATATCAGTGGTATTCATATAGGGTATCAGTGGTATTCATATAGGGTGGTCATATCAGTGGTATTCACATAGGGTGGTCATATCAGTGGTATTCATATAGGGTATCAGTGGTATTCATATAGGGTGGTCATATCAGTGGTATTCACATAGGGTGGTCATATCAGTGGTATTCATATAGGGTGGTCATATCAGTGGTATTCACATAGGGTGGTCATATCAGTGGTATTCATATAGGGTGGTCATATCAGTGGTATTCATATAGGGTATCAGTGGTATTCATATAGGGTATCAGTGGTATTCACATAGGGTGGTCATATCAGTGGTATTCATATAGGGTATCAGTGGTATTCATATAGGGTGGTCATATCAGTGGTATTCATATAGGGTGGTCATATCAGTGGTATTCATATAGGGTATCAGTGGTATTCATATAGGGGGTGTCATATCAGTGGTATTCATATAGGGTGGTCATATCAGTGGTATTCATAGGGTGGTCATATCAGTGGTATTCATATAGGGTATCAGTGGTATTCATATAGGGTGGTCATATCAGTGGTATTCATATAGGGTCAGTGGTATTCATATAGGTATCAGTGGTATTCATATAGGGTGGTCATATCAGTGGTATTCATATAGGGTATCAGTGGTATTCATATAGGGTGGTCATATCAGTGGTATTCATATAGGGGGTTATCAGTGGTATTCATATAGGGTGGTCATATCAGTGGTATTCATATAGGGTGGTCATATCAGTGGTATTCACATAGGGTGGTCATATCAGTGGTATTCATATAGGGTATCAGTGGTATTCATATAGGTGGTCATATCAGTGGTATTCCATAGGGTGGTCATATCAGTGGTATTCATATAGGGTGGTCATATCAGTGGTATTCATATGGGGTCATATCAGTGGTATTCATATAGGGTGGTCATATCAGTGGTATTCATATAGGGTATCAGTGGTATTCATATAGGGTGGTCATATCAGTGGTATTCATATAGGGTATCAGTGGTATTCATATAGGGTGGTCATATCAGTGGTATTCATATAGGTGGTCATATCAGTGGTATTCATATAGGGTGGTCATATCAGTGGTATTCATATAGGGTGGTCATATCAGTGGTATTCATATAGGTGGTCATATCAGTGGTATTCATATAGGGTATCAGTGGTATTCATATAGGGTGGTCATATCAGTGGTATTCATATAGGGTATCAGTGGTATTCATATAGGGTGGTCATATCAGTGGTATTCATATAGGGTGGTCATATCAGTGGTATTCATATAGGGTATCAGTGGTATTCATATAGGGTGGTCATATCAGTGGTATTCACATAGGGTGGTCATATCAGTGGTATTCATATAGGGTGGTCATATCAGTGGTATTCACATAGGGTGGTCATATCAGTGGTATTCATATAGGGTATATCAGTGGTATTCAATAGGGTGGTCATATCAGTGGTATTCATATAGGGTATCAGTGGTATTCATATAGGGTGGTCATATCAGTGGTATTCATATAGGGTGGTCATATCAGTGGTATTCATATAGGGTATCAGTGGTATTCATATAGGGTGGTCATATCAGTGGTATTCACATAGGGTGGTCATATCAGTGGTATTCATATAGGGTGGTCATATCAGTGGTATTCACATAGGTGGTCATATCAGTGGTATTCATATAGGGTGGTCATATCAGTGGTATTCATATAGGTATCAGTGGTATTCATATAGGGTATCAGTGGTATTCATATAGGGTGGTCATATCAGTGGTATTCATATAGGGTATCAGTGGTATTCATATAGGTGGGTCATATCAGTGGTATTCATATAGGGTGGTCATATCAGTGGTATTCATAGGGGTATCAGTGGTATTCATATAGGGTGGTCATATCATTATCAGTGGTATTCATACATGGTATCAGTGGTATTCATATAGGGTATCAGTGGTATTCATATAGGGTGGTCATATCAGTGGTATTCATATAGGGTATCAGTGGTATTCACATAGGGTGGTCATATCAGTGGTATTCATATAGGGTATCAGTGGTATTCATATAGGGTGGTCATATCAGTGGTATTCATATAGGTGGTCATATCAGTGGTATTCACATAGGGTGGTCATATCAGTGGTATTCATATAGGGTATCAGTGGTATTCATATAGGGTGGTCATATCAGTGGTATTCACATAGGTGGTCATATCAGTGGTATTCATATATAGTGGTCATATCAGTGGTATTCATATAGGGTGGTCATATCAGTGGTATTCACATAGGGTGGTCTATCAGTGTATTCATATAGGGTATCAGTGGTATTCATATAGGGTGGTCATATCAGTGGTATTCATATAGGGTATCAGTGGTATTCATATAGGGTGGTCATATCAGTGGTATTCATAGGTGGTCATATCAGTGGTATTCATATAGGGTGGTCATATCAGTGGTATTCATATAGGGTGGTCATATCAGTGGTATTCATATAGGGTGGTCATATCAGTGGTATTCATATAGGGTATCAGTGGTATTCATATAGGGTGGTCATATCAGTGGTATTCATATAGGGTATCAGTGGTATTCATAGGGTGGTCATATCAGTGGTATTCATATAGGGTGGTCATATCAGTGGTATTCACATAGGGTATCAGTGGTATTCATATAGGGTGGTCATATCAGTGATTCATATAGTGGTCATATCATGGTATTCATATAGGTGGTCATATCAGTGGTATTCATATAGGGTGGTCATATCAGTGGTATTCATATAGGGTCTAGTGGTATTCATATAGGGTGGTCATATCAGTGGTATTCATATAGGGTATCAGTGGTATCATATAGGTGGTCATATCAGTGGTATTCACATAGGGTGGTCATATCAGTGGTATTCATATAGGGTATCAGTGGTATTCATATAGGTGGTCATATCAGTGGTATTCACATAGGGTGGTCATATCAGTGGTATTCATATAGGGTGGTCATATCAGTGGTATTCACATAGGTGGTCATATCAGTGGTATTCATATAGGGTGGTCATATCAGTGGTATTCATATAGGTATCAGTGGTATTCATATAGGGTGGTCAGTGGTATTCATATAGGGTGGTCATATCAGTGGTATTCATATAGGGTATCAGTGGTATTCATATAGAGTGGTCATATCAGTGGTATTCATATAGGGTGGTCATATCAGTGGTATTCCATAGGGGTATCAGTGGTATTCATATAGGGTGGTCATATCAGTGGTATTCATATAGGGTGGTCATATCAGTGGTATTCATATAGGGTGGTCATATCATGGTATTCATATAGGGTGGTCATATCAGTGGTATTCATATAGGGTATCAGTGGTATTCATATAGGGTGGTCATATCAGTGGTATTCATATAGGGTATCAGTGGTATTCATATAGAGTGGTCATATCAGTGGTATTCACATAGGGTGGTCATATCAGTGGTATTCATATAGGGTATCAGTGGTATTCATATAGGGTGGTCATATCAGTGGTATTCACATAGGGTGGTCATATCAGTGTATTCATATAGGTGTCATATCATGGTATTCACATAGGTGGTCATATCAGTGGTATTCATATAGGGTGGTCATATCAGTGGTATTCATATAGGGTATCAGTGGTATTCATATAGGGTATCAGTGGTATTCACATAGGGTGGTCATATCAGTGGTATTCATATAGGGTATCAGTGGTATTCATATAGAGTGGTCATATCAGTGGTATTCATATAGGGTGGTCATATCAGTGGTATTCACATAGGGTATCAGTGGTATCACATAGGGTGGTCATATCAGTGGTATTCACATAGGTGGTCATATCAGTGGTATTCATATAGGGTGGTCATATCAGTGGTATTCACATAGGGTGGTCATATCAGTGGTATTCATATAGGGTATCAGTGGTATTCATATAGGGTGGTCATATCAGTGGTATTCTATAGGGTGGTCATATCAGTGGTATTCACATAGGGTGGTCATATCAGTGGTATTCACATATAGGGTATCAGTGGTATTCATATAGGGTGGTCATATCAGTGGTATTCATATAGGGTGGTCATATCAGTGGTATCATATAGGGTGGTCATATCAGTGGTATTCATATAGGGTGGTCATATCAGTGGTATTCATATAGGGTGGTCATATCAGTGGTATTCATATAGGGTATCAGTGGTATTCATATAGGGTATCAGTGGTATTCATATAGGGTGGTCATATCAGTGGTATTCATATAGGGTATCAGTGGTATTCATATAGGGTGGTCATATCAGTGGTATTCATATAGGTGGTCATATCAGTGGTATTCACATAGGGTGGTCATATCAGTGGTATTCATATAGGGTGTCATATCAGTGGTATTCATATAGGGTGGTCATATCAGTGGTATTCATATAGGGTATCAGTGGTATTCATATAGGGTATCAGTGGTATTCATATAGGGTGGTCATATCAGTGGTTCATATAGGGTATCAGTGGTATTCATATAGGGTGGGTCATATCAGTGGTATTCATATAGGGGGTCATATCAGTGGTATTCACATAGGGTGGTCATATCAGTGGTATTCATATAGGGTATCAGTGGTATTCATATAGGGTGGTCATATCAGTGGTATTCATATAGGGTGGTCATATCAGTGGTATTCATATAGGGTGGTCATATCAGTGGTATTCATATAGGGTGGTCATATCAGTGGTATTCACATAGGGTGGTCATATCAGTGGTATTCATATAGGTATCAGTGGTATTCATATAGGGTGTCATATCAGTGGTATCATATAGGGTATCAGTGGTATTCATATAGGGTATCAGTGGTATTCATATAGGGTGGTCATATCAGTGGTATTCATATAGGGTTCAGTGGTATTCATATAGGTGGTCATATCAGTGGTATTCATATAGGGTATCAGTGGTATTCATATAGGGTGGTCATATCAGTGGTATTCATATAGGGTGTCATATCAGTGGTATTCATATAGGGTATCAGTGGTATTCATATAGGTGGTCATATCAGTGGTATTCATATAGGGTGGTCATATCTGGTATTCATATAGGGTGGTCATATCAGTGGTATTCATATAGGGTATCAGTGGTATTCATATAGGGTGGTCATATCAGTGGTATTCACATAGGGTGGTCATATCAGTGGTATTCATATAGGGTATCAGTGGTATTCATATAGGGTGGTCATATCAGTGGTATTCCATAGGGTGGTCATATCAGTGGTATTCATATAGGGTGGTCATATCATTGGTATTCATATGGTGGTCATATCAGTGGTATTCATATAGGGTATCAGTGGTATTCATATAGGGTGGTCATATCAGTGGTATTCATATAGGGTATATCAGTGGTATTCATATATAGTGGTCATATCAGTGGTATTCACATAGGGTGGTCATATCAGTGGTATTCATATAGGGTATCAGTGGTATTCATATAGGGTGGTCATATCAGTGGTATTCACATAGGGTGGTCATATCAGTGGTATTCATATAGGGTGTCATATCAGTGGTATTCACATAGGGTGGTCATATCAGTGGTATTCATATAGAGTGGTCATATCAGTGGTATTCATATAGGGTATCAGTGGTATTCATATAGGGTATCAGTGGTATTCACATAGGGTGGTCGTATCAGTGTATTCATATAGGGTATCAGTGGTATTCATATAGAGTGGTCGTATCAGTGGTATTCATATAGGGTGGTCATATCAGTGGTATTCACATAGGGTGGTGTCATATCAGTGGTATTCATATGGGTATCAGTGGTATTCATATAGGGTGGTCATATCAGTGGTATTCATATAGGTGGTCTATCAGTGGTATTCACATAGGTGGTCATATCAGTGGTATTCATATAGGTATCAGTGGTATTCTATAGGGTGGTCATCAGTGGTATTCATATAGGGTATCAGTGGTATCATATAGGGTATCAGTGGTATTCATATAGGTGGTCATATCAGTGGTATTCATATAGGGTATCAGTGGTATTCATATAGGTGGTCATATCAGTGGTATTCATATAGGGTATCAGTGGTATTCATAGGGTGGTCATATCAGTGGTATTCATATAGGGTGGTCATATCAGTGGTATTCCATAGGGTGGTCATATCAGTGGTATTCATATAGGGTATCAGTGGTATTCATATAGGGTGGTCATATCAGTGGTATTCACATAGGGTTAGGGTGGTCATATAGGTGGTATTCATATAGAGTGGTCATATCAGTGGTATTCATATAGGGTGGTCATATCAGTGGTATTCACATAGGTTGTCATATCAGTGGTATTCATATAGGGTATCAGTGGTATTCATATAGGGTGGTCATATCAGTGGTATTCATATAGGGTATCAGTGTATTCATATAGGGTATCAGTGGTATTCATATAGGGTGGTCATATCAGTGGTATCATATAGGGTATCAGTGGTATTCATATAGGGTGGTCATATCAGTGTATTCATATAGGGTATCAGTGGTATTCATATAGAGTGGTCATATCAGTGGTATTCATATCAGGGGTCATATCAGTGGTATTCATATAGGGTGCAGTGGTATTCATATAGGGTGGTCATATCAGTGGTATTCAATAGGGGGTCGTATCAGTGGTATTCATATAGTGGTCATATCAGTGGTATTCATATAGGGTATCAGTGGTATTCATATAGGGTGGTCATATCAGTGTATTCACATAGGGTGGTCATATCAGTGGTATTCACATAGGGGTATCAGTGGTATTCATATAGGTGGTCATATCAGTGGTATTCATATAGGGTGGTCATATCAGTGGTATTCATATAGGTGGTCATATCAGTGGTATTCACATAGGTGGTCATATCAGTGGTATTCATATAGGGTATCAGTGGTATTCATATAGGGTGGTCATATCAGTGGTATTCATATAGGGTATCATGGTATTCATATAGAGTGGTCATATCAGTGGTATTCATATAGGGTGGTCATATCAGTGGTATTCATATAGGGTATCAGTGGTATTCATATAGGGTGGTCATATCAGTGGTATTCATATAGGGTGGTCATATCAGTGGTATTCATATAGGGTGGTCATATCAGTGGTATTCACATAGGGTGGTCATATCAGTGGTATTCATATAGGGTGGTCATATCAGTGGTATTCATATAGGGTATCAGTGGTATTCATATAGGTTATCAGTGGTATTCATATAGAGTGGGTCATATCAGTGGTATTCATATAGGGTATCAGTGGTATTCATATAGGTGGTCATATCAGTGGTATTCATATAGGTGGTCATATCAGTGGTATTCATATAGGGTGGTCATATCAGTGGTATTCATATAGGGTATCAGTGGTATTCATATAGGGTGGTCATATCAGTGGTATTCATATAGGTGGTCATATCAGTGGTATTCACATAGGGTGGTCATATCAGTGGTATTCATATAGGGTATCAGTGGTATTCATATAGGGTGTTCATATCAGTGGTATTCATCAGGGTATCAGTGGTATTCAATAAGGTATCAGTGGTATTCATATAGGGTGGTCATATCAGGGTATTCAATAGGGTATCAGTGGTATTCAACATAGGGTGGTCATATCAGTGGTATTCATATAGGGTATCAGTGTGTATTCATATAGGGTGGTCGTATTCATTGGTATTCATATATGGTAGGGTCATAATCAGTGGGGTTTCAGGTAGTGTAGTGGTGGCATATCAGTGGTATTCATATAGGGGTATCAGTGGTATTCATATAGGTGGGCATATCAGTGGTATTCACATAGGGTGGTCATATATGTGGTATTCATATAGGGTGGTCATATCAGTGGTATTCATATAGGGTGGTCATATCAGTGGTATTCATATAGGGTGGTCATATCAGTGTATTCATATAGGGTATCAGTGGTATTCATATAGGGTGGTCATATCAGTGGTATTCATATAGGTATCAGTGGTATTCATATAGGGGTAATCAGTATATATGGGATGGTCATAGGGGGTCATATCAGTGGTATTCACATATGGTATCAGTGTATTCATATAGGTGGGTCATTGTGATTCATATAGGATGTGGGTCATATCAGTGGTATTCATATAGGTGGTCATATCAGTGGTATTCATATAGGGTATCAGTGGTATTCATATAGAGTGGTCATATCAGTGTATTCATATAGGTGGTCATATCAGTGGTATTCACATAGGGTGGTCATATCAGTGGTATTCATATAGGGTATCAGTGGTATTCACATAGGGTGGTCATATCAGTGGTATTCATATAGTGTCATATCAGTGGTATTCATATAGGGTGGTCATATCAGTGGTATTCATATATGGTATCAGTGGTATTCATATAGGGTGTCATATCAGTGGTATTCATATAGGGTATCAGTGGTATTCATATAGGGTGGTCATATCAGTGGTATTCATATCAGGTGGTCATATCAGTGGTATTCATATAGGTATCAGTGGTATTCATATAGGGTGGTCATATCAGTGGTATTCATCACATAGATGGTCATATCATGGTATTCATATAGGGGGTGTATCATTGGTATTCACATAGGGTGGTCATATCAGTGGTATTCATATAGGGTATCAGTGGTATTCATATAGGGTGGTCATATCAGTGGTATTCATATAGGGTATCAGTGGTATTCATATAGGTGGTCATATCAGTGGTATTCATATAGGGTGGTCATATCAGTGGTATTCATATAGGTGGTCATATCAGTGGTATTCATATAGGGTGTCATATCAGTGGTATTCACATAGGTATCAGTGGTATTCATATAGGGTGGTCATATCAGTGGTATTCATATAGGGTAGTCAGTGTGTATTCATATAGGTATCAGTGGTATTCATATAGGGTATCAGTGGTATTCATATAGTTGGTCATATCAGTGGTATTCACTATAGGTGGTCATATCAGTGTATTCATATAGGTGGTCATATCAGTGGTATTCATCTATAGTGGTCATATCAGTGGTATTCATATAGGGTGGTCATATCATGGTATTCACATAGGGTGCATATCAGTGGTATTCATATAGGTGGTCATATCAGTGGTATTCACATAGGGTGGTCATATCAGTGGTATTCTATAGGGTGGTCATATCGTGGTATTCAACAAGGGTGGTCATATCAGTGGTATTCATATAGGGTATCAGTGTATTCAATAGGGTGGTCATATCAGTGGTATTCATATAGGTATCAGTGGTATTCATATAGGGTGGTCATATCGTGGTATTCATATAGGGTGGTCATATCATGGTATTCATATAGGGTATCAGTGGTATTCATATGGGTGTCATACAGTGGTATTCATATAGGGTATATCAGTGGTATTCATATAGGTATCAGTGGTATTCATATAGGTGGTCATATCAGTGGTATTCACATAGGGTGGTCATATCAGTGGTATTCATATAGGGTGGTCATATCAGTGGTATTCACATAGGGTGGTCATATCATGGTATTCATATAGGGTATCAGTGGTATTCATAAGGGTGGTCATATCAGTGGTATTCACATAGGGTGGTCATATCAGTGTATTCATATAGGGTGGTCATATCAGTGGTATTCATATAGGGTATCAGTGGTATTCATATAGGGTAATCAGTGGTATTCACATAGGGTTGGTCGTATCAGTGGTATTCATATAGGGTATCAGTGGTATTCATATAGGGTGGTCATATCAGTGGTATTCATATAGGGTGGTCATATCAGTGGTATTCACATAGGGTGGTCATATCAGTGGTATTCATATAGGGTATCATGATTCATATAGGGTGGTCATATCAGTGGTATTCATATAGGGTGGTCATATCAGTGGTATTCACATAGGGTGGTCATATCAGTGGTATTCATATAGGGTATCATGGTATTCATATAGGTGGTTATATCAGTGGTATTCATAGGGGTATCATTGGTATTCATATAGGGTATATCAGTGGTATTCACATAGGGTGGTCATATCAGTGGTATTCATATGGGTATCAGTGGTATTCATATAGGGTGTCATATCAGTGGTATTCATATAGGGTATCAGTGGTATTCATATAGGGTGGTCGTATCATGGTATTCATATAGGTGGTCATATCAGTTAGATTCACATAGGGTTGTCATATCAGTGGTATTCATATAGGTGGTCATATCAGTGGTATTCACATAGGTGGTCATCAGTGGTATTCATATAGGTGGTCATCAGTGGTATTCATATGGGTGGTCATATCAGTGGTATTCACATAGGGTCATCAGTGGTATTCATATAGGGTGGTCATATCATTGGTATTCATATAGGGTATCAGTGGTATTCATATAGGGTATCAGTGGTATTCATATAGGGTGGTCATATCAGTGGTTCATATAGGGTCAGTGGTATTCATATAGGGTATCATGGTATTCATATAGGGTGGTCATATCATGGTATTCACATAGGGTGGTCATATCAGTGGTATTCATATAGGGTATCAGTGGTATTCATATAGTTGGTCATATCAGTGGTATTCAATAGGGTGGTCCGATCAGTGTATTCACATATAGGTGGTCATATCAGTGGTATTCACATAGGGTTGTTCATATCATGTGGTATTCATATATAGGGGTTCATGGTATTCATATAGGGTGGTCTATCAGTGGTATTCATATAGGGTATCAGTGGTATTCATATAGGGTGGTCATATCAGTGGTATTCATATAGGTGGTCATATCAGTGGTATTCATATAGGGTCATCAGTGGTATTCAATAGGGTGGTCATATCAGTGTATTCACATAGGGTGGTCATATCAGTGGTATTCATATAGGGGTCAATCAGTGGTATTCATATAGGGTTGTCATATCAGTGGTATTCATATAGAGTGGTCATATCAGTGGTATTCATATAGGGTATCAGTGGTATTCATATAGGGTTCAGTGGTATTCATATAGAGTGGTCATATCAGTGGTATTCATATAGGGTATTCAGTGGTATTCATATAGATTGGTCGTATCAGGGTTTCATATAGGGTGGTCATATCAGTGGTATTCACATAGGGTGGTCATATCAGTGGTATTCATATAGGAATCAGTGGTATTTCATATAGAGTGGTTTTTGGGCATATCAGTGGTATTCATATAGGTGGTCATATCAGTGGTATTCAATAGGGTATCAGTGGTATTTCATATAGGGTGGTCATATCAGTGGTATTCATATAGGGTGTTCATATCAGTGGTATTCATATGGTTGGTCATATCCGTGGTATTCATATAGGTTATCCTGGTATTCATATAGGGTGGTCATATCAGTGTATTCACATAGGGTGGTCATATCAGTGGTATTCATATTGGGTGGTCATATCAGTGGTATTCCATATGGGTTGTCTATCAGTGGTATTCACATAGGGTAATCAGTGGTATTCATAGAGGGTGGTCATATCTGGTATTCATATAGGAATCAGTGGTATTCATATAGGTGGTCATATCAGTGGTATTCATATAGTGGTCATATCAGTGGTATTCATATAGGGTATCAGTGGTATTCATATAGGGTGGTCGTATCAGTGGTATTCACATAGGGTGGTCATACAGTGGTATTCTATAGGGTGGTCATATCAGTGGTATTCACATAGGGTGGTCATATCAGTGGTATTCATATTGGTATCAGTGGTATTCATATCGGGTGGTCATATCAGTGGTATTCATATAGGGTACATTGGTATCCATATAGGTGGTCATATCAGTGTTATGTCATATAGGGTGGTCAATCAGTGTATTCATATAGAGGGTATCAGTGGTATTCTATAGGGTGGTCATATCAGTGGTATTCACATAGGGTGGTCATATCAGTGGTATTCATATGGGTATCAGTGGTATTCATATAGGGTGGTCATTCAGTGGTATCATATAGGGTATCAGTGGTTTCATTATAGGTATCAGTGGTATTCATATAGGTATCAGTGGTATTCATATAGGGTGGTCATATCAGTGGTATTCATATAGGTGGTCAATATCAGTGGTATTCATATAGGGTGGTCCATATCAGTGGTATTCATATAGGGTGGTCATATCAGTGGTATTCATATAGGGTGGTCATATCAGTGGTATTCATATAGGGTGGTCATATCAGTGGTATTCATATAGGGTGGTCATATCAGTGGTATTCACATAGGGTGGTCATATCAGTGGTATTCATATAGGGTGGTCATATCAGTAGTATTCACATAGGGTGGTCTTATCAGTGGTATTCATATAGGGTATCAGTGGTATTCATATAGAGTGGTCGTATCAGTGGTATTCATATAGGGTATCCGTGGTATTCATATAGGGTGGTCATATCAGTGGTATTCATATAGGGTGGTCATATCAGTGGTATTCATATAGGGTATCAGTGGTATTCATATAGGGTGGTCATATCAGTGGTATTCATATAGGGTATCAGTGGTATTCATATAGGGTATCAGTGGTATTCATATAGGGTGGTCATATCAGTGGTATTCACATAGGGTGGTCATATCAGTGGTATTCATATAGGGTGGTCGTATCAGTGGTATTCACATAGGGTGGTCATATCAGTGGTATTCATATAGGGTATCAGTGGTATTCATATAGGGTGGTCATATCAGTGGTATTCACATAGGGTGGTCATATCAGTGGTATTCATATAGGGTGGTCATATCAGTGGTATTCATATAGGGTATCAGTGGTATTCATATAGGGTATCAGTGGTATTCATATAGGGTGGTCATATCAGTGGTATTCATATAGGGTATCAGTGGTATTCATATAGGGTGGTCATATCAGTGGTATTCATATAGGGTGGTCATATCAGTGGTATTCACATAGGGTGGTCATATCAGTGGTATTCATATAGGGTATCAGTGGTATTCATATAGGGTGGTCATATCAGTGGTATTCATATAGGGTGGTCATATCAGTGGTATTCACATAGGGTGGTCATATCAGTGGTATTCATATAGGGTATCAGTGGTATTCATATAGGGTGGTCATATCAGTGGTATTCATATAGGGTATCAGTGGTATTCATATAGGGTATCAGTGGTATTCATATAGGGTGGTCATATCAGTGGTATTCATATAGGGTATCAGTGGTATTCATATAGGGTGGTCATATCAGTGGTATTCATATAGGGTGGTCATATCAGTGGTATTCATAGGGTGGTCATATCAGTGGTATTCATATAGGGTATCAGTGGTATTCATATAGGGTGGTCATATCAGTGGTATTCATATAGGGTGGTCATATCAGTGGTATTCATATAGGGTGGTCATATCAGTGGTATTCATATAGGGTGGTCATATCAGTGGTATTCATATAGGGTATCAGTGGTATTCATATAGGGTGGTCATATCAGTGGTATTCATATAGGGTATCAGTGGTATTCATATAGGGTATCAGTGGTATTCATATAGGGTGGTCATATCAGTGGTATTCATATAGGGTATCAGTGGTATTCATATAGGGTATCAGTGGTATTCATATAGGGTGGTCATATCAGTGGTATTCATATAGGGTGGTCATATCAGTGGTATTCATATAGGGTATCAGTGGTATTCATATAGGGTGGTCATATCAGTGGTATTCACATAGGGTGGTCATATCAGTGGTATTCATATAGGGTGGTCATATCAGTGGTATTCACATAGGGTGGTCATATCAGTGGTATTCATATAGGGTATCAGTGGTATTCATATAGGGTGGTCATATCAGTGGTATTCATATAGGGTATCAGTGGTATTCATATAGGGTGGTCATATCAGTGGTATTCACATAGGGTGGTCATATCAGTGGTATTCATATAGGGTATCAGTGGTATTCATATAGGGTGGTCATATCAGTGGTATTCACATAGGGTGGTCATATCAGTGGTATTCATATAGGGTGGTCATATCAGTGGTATTCATATAGGGTGGTCATATCAGTGGTATTCATATAGGGTGGTCATATCAGTGGTATTCATATAGGGTATCAGTGGTATTCATATAGGGTATCAGTGGTATTCATATAGGGTGGTCATATCAGTGGTATTCATATAGGGTATCAGTGGTATTCATATAGGGTGGTCATATCAGTGGTATTCATATAGGGTGGTCATATCAGTGGTATTCACATAGGGTGGTCATATCAGTGGTATTCATATAGGGTATCAGTGGTATTCATATAGGGTGGTCATATCAGTGGTATTCATATAGGGTATCAGTGGTATTCATATAGGGTATCAGTGGTATTCATATAGGGTGGTCATATCAGTGGTATTCATATAGGGTATCAGTGGTATTCATATAGGGTGGTCATATCAGTGGTATTCATATAGGGTATCAGTGGTATTCATATAGGGTGGTCATATCAGTGGTATTCATATAGGGTGGTCATATCAGTGGTATTCACATAGGGTGGTCATATCAGTGGTATTCATATAGGGTATCAGTGGTATTCATATAGGGTATCAGTGGTATTCACATAGGGTGGTCATATCAGTGGTATTCATATAGGGTATCAGTGGTATTCATATAGGGTGGTCATATCAGTGGTATTCATATAGGGTGGTCATATCAGTGGTATTCACATAGGGTGGTCATATCAGTGGTATTCATATAGGGTATCAGTGGTATTCATATAGGGTGGTCATATCAGTGGTATTCATATAGGGTGGTCATATCAGTGGTATTCACATAGGGTGGTCATATCAGTGGTATTCATATAGGGTATCAGTGGTATTCATATAGGGTGGTCATATCAGTGGTATTCATATAGGGTATCAGTGGTATTCATATAGGGTATCAGTGGTATTCATATAGGGTGGTCATATCAGTGGTATTCATATAGGGTATCAGTGGTATTCATATAGGGTGGTCATATCAGTGGTATTCACATAGGGTGGTCATATCAGTGGTATTCATATAGGGTGGTCATATCAGTGGTATTCATATAGGGTGGTCATATCAGTGGTATTCATATAGGGTATCAGTGGTATTCATATAGGGTGGTCATATCAGTGGTATTCATATAGGGTATCAGTGGTATTCATATAGGGTATCAGTGGTATTCATATAGGGTGGTCATATCAGTGGTATTCATATAGGGTATCAGTGGTATTCATATAGGGTATCAGTGGTATTCATATAGGGTGGTCATATCAGTGGTATTCATATAGGGTGGTCATATCAGTGGTATTCATATAGGGTATCAGTGGTATTCATATAGGGTGGTCATATCAGTGGTATTCATATAGGGTATCAGTGGTATTCATATAGGGTATCAGTGGTATTCATATAGGGTGGTCATATCAGTGGTATTCATATAGGGTATCAGTGGTATTCATATAGGGTATCAGTGGTATTCATATAGGGTGGTCATATCAGTGGTATTCATATAGGGTGGTCATATCAGTGGTATTCATATAGGGTATCAGTGGTATTCATATAGGGTGGTCATATCAGTGGTATTCACATAGGGTGGTCATATCAGTGGTATTCATATAGGGTGGTCATATCAGTGGTATTCATATAGGGTGGTCATATCAGTGGTATTCATATAGGGTATCAGTGGTATTCATATAGGGTGGTCATATCAGTGGTATTCATATAGGGTATCAGTGGTATTCATATAGTGGTCATATCAGTGGTATTCACATAGGGTGGTCATATCAGTGGTATTCATATAGGGTATCAGTGGTATTCATATAGGGTGGTCATATCAGTGGTATTCACATAGGGTGGTCATATCAGTGGTATTCATATAGGGTGGTCATATCAGTGGTATTCACATAGGGTGGTCATATCAGTGGTATTCATATAGGGTGGTCATATCAGTGGTATTCATATAGGGTATCAGTGGTATTCATATAGGGTATCAGTGGTATTCACATAGGGTGGTCATATCAGTGGTATTCATATAGGGTATCAGTGGTATTCATATAGGGTGGTCATATCAGTGGTATTCATATAGGGTGGTCATATCAGTGGTATTCACATAGGGTGGTCATATCAGTGGTATTCATATAGGGTATCAGTGGTATTCATATAGGGTGGTCATATCAGTGGTATTCATATAGGGTGGTCATATCAGTGGTATTCACATAGGGTGGTCATATCAGTGGTATTCATATAGGGTATCAGTGGTATTCATATAGGGTGGTCATATCAGTGGTATTCATATAGGGTATCAGTGGTATTCATATAGGGTATCAGTGGTATTCATATAGGGTGGTCATATCAGTGGTATTCATATAGGGTATCAGTGGTATTCATATAGGGTGGTCATATCAGTGGTATTCATATAGGGTATCAGTGGTATTCATATAGGGTGGTCATATCAGTGGTATTCATATAGGGTGGTCATATCAGTGGTATTCATATAGGGTGGTCATATCAGTGGTATTCATATAGGGTATCAGTGGTATTCATATAGGGTGGTCATATCAGTGGTATTCACATAGGGTGGTCATATCAGTGGTATTCATATAGTGGTCATATCAGTGGTATTCATATAGGGTGGTCATATCAGTGGTATTCACATAGGGTGGTCATATCAGTGGTATTCATATAGGGTATCAGTGGTATTCATATAGGGTGGTCATATCAGTGGTATTCATATAGGGTATCAGTGGTATTCATATAGGGTATCAGTGGTATTCATATAGGGTGGTCATATCAGTGGTATTCATATAGGGTATCAGTGGTATTCATATAGGGTGGTCATATCAGTGGTATTCATATAGGGTATCAGTGGTATTCATATAGGGTGGTCATATCAGTGGTATTCATATAGGGTGGTCATATCAGTGGTATTCATATAGGGTATCAGTGGTATTCATATAGGGTGGTCATATCAGTGGTATTCATATAGGGTGGTCATATCAGTGGTATTCACATAGGGTGGTCATATCAGTGGTATTCATATAGGGTATCAGTGGTATTCATATAGGGTGGTCATATCAGTGGTATTCATATAGGGTGGTCATATCAGTGGTATTCATATAGGGTGGTCATATCAGTGGTATTCATATAGGGTATCAGTGGTATTCATATAGGGTGGTCATATCAGTGGTATTCATATAGGGTGGTCATATCAGTGGTATTCATATAGAGTGGTCATATCAGTGGTATTCAAATAGGGTGGTCATATCAGTGGTATTCATATAGGGTATCAGTGGTATTCATATAGGGTGGTCATATCAGTGGTATTCATATAGGGTATCAGTGGTATTCATATAGGGTATCAGTGGTATTCATATAGGGTGGTCATATCAGTGGTATTCACATAGGGTGGTCATATCAGTGGTATTCATATAGAGTGGTCATATCAGTGGTATTCATATAGGGTGGTCATATCAGTGGTATTCATATAGGGTATCAGTGGTATTCATATAGGGTGGTCATATCAGTGGTATTCATATAGGGTATCAGTGGTATTCATATAGGGTATCAGTGGTATTCATATAGGGTGGTCATATCAGTGGTATTCATATAGGGTATCAGTGGTATTCATATAGGGTATCAGTGGTATTCATATAGGTTATCAGTGGTATTCATATAGGGTGGTCATATCAGTGGTATTCATATAGGGTATCAGTGGTATTCATATAGGGTGGTCATATCAGTGGTATTCACATAGGGTGGTCATATCAGTGGTATTCATATAGGGTGGTCATATCAGTGGTATTCACATAGGGTGGTCATATCAGTGGTATTCATATAGGGTATCAGTGGTATTCATATAGGGTGGTCATATCAGTGGTATTCATATAGGGTGGTCATATCAGTGGTATTCATATAGGGTGGTCATATCAGTGGTATTCACATAGGGTGGTCATATCAGTGGTATTCATATAGGGTATCAGTGGTATTCATATAGGGTGGTCATATCAGTGGTATTCATATAGGGTATCAGTGGTATTCATATAGGGTATCAGTGGTATTCATATAGGGTGGTCATATCAGTGGTATTCATATAGGGTATCAGTGGTATTCATATAGGGTGGTCATATCAGTGGTATTCATATAGGGTATCAGTGGTATTCATATAGGTGGTCATATCAGTGGTATTCATATAGGTGGTCATATCAGTGGTATTCATATAGGGTATCAGTGGTATTCATATAGGGTGGTCATATCAGTGGTATTCATATAGGTGGTCATATCAGTGGTATTCACATAGGGTGGTCATATCAGTGGTATTCATATAGGGTATCAGTGGTATTCATATAGGGTGGTCATATCAGTGGTATTCACATAGGGTGGTCATATCAGTGGTATTCATATAGGGTGGTCATATCAGTGGTATTCATATAGGGTGGTCATATCAGTGGTATTCATATAGGGTATCAGTGGTATTCATATAGGGTGGTCATATCAGTGGTATTCATATAGGGTATCAGTGGTATTCATATAGAGTGGTCATATCAGTGGTATTCATATAGGGTGGTCATATCAGTGGTATTCACATAGGGTGGTCATATCAGTGGTATTCATATAGGGTATCAGTGGTATTCATATAGGGTGGTCATATCAGTGGTATTCATATAGGGTGGTCATATCAGTGGTATTCATATAGGGTGGTCATATCAGTGGTATTCATATAGGGTGGTCATATCAGTGGTATTCATATAGGGTATCAGTGGTATTCATATAGGGTGGTCATATCAGTGGTATTCATATAGGGTATCAGTGGTATTCATATAGGGTATCAGTGGTATTCATATAGGGTGGTCATATCAGTGGTATTCATATCAGGTGGTCATATCAGTGGTATTCATATAGGGTGGTCATATCAGTGGTATTCACATAGGGTGGTCATATCAGTGTATTCATATAGGTGGTCATATCAGTGGTATTCACATAGGGTGGTCATATCAGTGGTATTCATATAGGGTATCAGTGGTATTCATATAGGGTGGTCATATCAGTGGTATTCATATAGGGTGGTCATATCAGTGGTATTCACATAGGGTGGTCATATCAGTGGTATTCATATAGGGTATCAGTGGTATTCATATAGGGTGGTCATATCAGTGGTATTCACATAGGGTGGTCATATCAGTGGTATTCATATAGGGTGGTCATATCAGTGGTATTCATATAGGGTGGTCATATCAGTGGTATTCATATAGGGTATCAGTGGTATTCATATAGGGTGGTCATATCAGTGGTATTCATATAGGGTATCAGTGGTATTCATATAGGTGGTCATATCAGTGGTATTCATATAGGGTGGTCATATCAGTGGTATTCATATAGGGTGGTCATATCAGTGGTATTCATATAGGGTATCAGTGGTATTCATATAGGGTGGTCATATCAGTGGTATTCATATAGGGTGGTCATATCAGTGGTATTCATATAGGGTGGTCATATCAGTGGTATTCAAATAGGGTGGTCATATCAGTGGTATTCACATAGGGTATCAGTGGTATTCATATAGGGTGGTCATATCAGTGGTATTCATATAGGGTATCAGTGGTATTCATATAGGGTATCAGTGGTATTCATATAGGGTGGTCATATCAGTGGTATTCATATCAGGTGGTCATATCAGTGGTATTCATATAGAGTGGTCATATCAGTGGTATTCACATAGGGTGGTCATATCAGTGGTATTCATATAGGGTGGTCATATCAGTAGTATTCACATAGGGTGGTCTTATCAGTGGTATTCATATAGGGTATCAGTGGTATTCATATAGAGTGGTCGTATCAGTGGTATTCATATAGGGTATCCGTGGTATTCATATAGGGTGGTCATATCAGTGGTATTCATATAGGGTGGTCATATCAGTGGTATTCATATAGGGTATCAGTGGTATTCATATAGGGTGGTCATATCAGTGGTATTTATATAGGGTATCAGTGGTATTCATATAGGGTATCAGTGGTATTCAGATAGGGTGGTCATATCAGTGGTATTCATATAGGGTATCAGTGGTATTCATATAGGGTATCAGTGGTATTCATATAGGGTGGTCATATCAGTGGTATTCACATAGGGTGGTCATATCAGTGGTATTCATATAGGGTGGTCATATCAGTAGTATTCACATAGGGTGGTCATATCAGTGGTATTCATATAGGGTATCAGTGGTATTCATATAGGGTGGTCATATCAGTGGTATTCATATAGGGTATCAGTGGTATTCATATAGGGTGGTCATATCAGTGGTATTCATATAGGGTATCAGTGGTATTCATATAGGGTGGTCATATCAGTGGTATTCATATAGGGTATCAGTGGTATTCATATAGGGTGGTCATATCAGTGGTATTCATATAGGGTGGTCATATCAGTGGTATTCATATAGGGTATCAGTGGTATTCATATAGGGTGGTCATATCAGTGGTATTCATATAGGGTGGTCATATCAGTGGTATTCATATAGGGTATCAGTGGTATTCATATAGGGTGGTCATATCAGTGGTATTCATATAGGGTATCAGTGGTATTCATATAGGGTATCAGTGGTATTCATATAGGGTGGTCATATCAGTGGTATTCATATAGGGTATCAGTGGTATTCATATAGGGTATCAGTGGTATTCATATAGGGTGGTCATATCAGTGGTATTCACATAGGGTGGTCATATCAGTGGTATTCATATAGGTATCAGTGGTATTCACATAGGGTGGTCATATCAGTGGTATTCACATAGGGTGGTCATATCAGTGGTATTCATATAGGGTATCAGTGGTATTCATATAGGGTGGTCATATCAGTGGTATTCATATAGGGTGGTCATATCAGTGGTATTCATATAGGGTGGTCATATCAGTGGTATTCATATAGGGTGGTCATATCAGTGGTATTCATATAGGGTGGTCATATCAGTGGTATTCATATAGGGTATCAGTGGTATTCATATAGGGTGGTCATATCAGTGGTATTCATATAGGGTATCAGTGGTATTCATATAGGGTATCAGTGGTATTCATATAGGGTGGTCATATCAGTGGTATTCACATAGGGTGGTCATATCAGTGGTATTCATATAGGGTGGTCATATCAGTGGTATTCATATAGGGTGGTCATATCAGTGGTATTCATATAGGGTATCAGTGGTATTCATATAGGGTGGTCATATCAGTGGTATTCATATAGGGTATCAGTGGTATTCATATAGAGTGGTCATATCAGTGGTATTCATATAGGGTATCAGTGGTATTCATATAGGGTGGTCATATCAGTGGTATTCATATAGGGTGGTCATATCAGTGGTATTCATATAGGGTATCAGTGGTATTCATATAGGGTGGTCATATCAGTGGTATTCATATAGGGTGGTCATATCAGTGGTATTCATATAGGGTATCAGTGGTATTCATATAGGGTGGTCATATCAGTGGTATTTATATAGGGTATCAGTGGTATTCATATAGGGTATCAGTGGTATTCATATAGGGTGGTCATATCAGTGGTATTCATATAGGGTATCAGTGGTATTCATATAGGGTATCAGTGGTATTCATATAGGGTGGTCATATCAGTGGTATTCACATAGGGTGGTCATATCAGTGGTATTCATATAGGGTATCAGTGGTATTCATATAGGGTGGTCATATCAGTGGTATTCATATAGGGTATCAGTGGTATTCATATAGAGTGGTCGTATCAGTGGTATTCATATAGGGTATCCGTGGTATTCATATAGGGTGGTCATATCAGTGGTATTCATATAGGGTATCCGTGGTATTCATATAGGGTGGTCATATCAGTGGTATTCATATAGGGTGGTCATATCAGTGGTATTCATATAGGGTATCAGTGGTATTCATATAGGGTGGTCATATCAGTGGTATTCATATAGGGTGGTCATATCAGTGGTATTCATATAGGGTATCAGTGGTATTCATATAGGGTGGTCATATCAGTGGTATTCATATAGGGTATCAGTGGTATTCATATAGGGTATCAGTGGTATTCATATAGGGTGGTCATATCAGTGGTATTCATATAGGGTATCAGTGGTATTCATATAGGGTATCAGTGGTATTCATATAGGGTGGTCATATCAGTGGTATTCACATAGGGTGGTCATATCAGTGGTATTCATATAGGGTATCAGTGGTATTCATATAGGGTGGTCATATCAGTGGTATTCACATAGGGTGGTCATATCAGTGGTATTCATATAGGGTATCAGTGGTATTCATATAGGGTGGTCATATCAGTGGTATTCATATAGGGTGGTCATATCAGTGGTATTCATATAGGGTGGTCATATCAGTGGTATTCATATAGGGTGGTCATATCAGTGGTATTCATATAGGGTGGTCATATCAGTGGTATTCATATAGGGTATCAGTGGTATTCATATAGGGTGGTCATATCAGTGGTATTCATATAGGGTATCAGTGGTATTCATATAGGGTATCAGTGGTATTCATATAGGGTGGTCATATCAGTGGTATTCACATAGGGTGGTCATATCAGTGGTATTCATATAGGGTGGTCATATCAGTGGTATTCATATAGGGTGGTCATATCAGTGGTATTCATATAGGGTATCAGTGGTATTCATATAGGGTGGTCATATCAGTGGTATTCATATAGGGTATCAGTGGTATTCATATAGGGTGGTCATATCAGTGGTATTCATATAGGGTATCAGTGGTATTCATATAGGGTGGTCATATCAGTGGTATTCATATAGGGTATCAGTGGTATTCATATAGGGTGGTCATATCAGTGGTATTCATATAGGGTGGTCATATCAGTGGTATTCATATAGGGTATCAGTGGTATTCATATAGGGTGGTCATATCAGTGGTATTCATATAGGGTGGTCATATCAGTGGTATTCATATAGGGTATCAGTGGTATTCATATAGGGTGGTCATATCAGTGGTATTCATATAGGGTATCAGTGGTATTCATATAGGGTATCAGTGGTATTCATATAGGGTGGTCATATCAGTGGTATTCATATAGGGTATCAGTGGTATTCATATAGGGTATCAGTGGTATTCATATAGGGTGGTCATATCAGTGGTATTCACATAGGGTGGTCATATCAGTGGTATTCATATAGGGTATCAGTGGTATTCATATAGGGTGGTCATATCAGTGGTATTCACATAGGGTGGTCATATCAGTGGTATTCATATAGGGTATCAGTGGTATTCATATAGGGTGGTCATATCAGTGGTATTCATATAGGGTATCAGTGGTATTCATATAGGGTGGTCATATCAGTGGTATTCACATAGGGTGGTCATATCAGTGGTATTCATATAGGGTATCAGTGGTATTCATATAGGGTGGTCATATCAGTGGTATTCATATAGGGTATCAGTGGTATTCATATAGGGTGGTCATATCAGTGGTATTCACATAGGGTGGTCATATCAGTGGTATTCATATAGGGTGGTCATATCAGTGGTATTCACATAGGGTGGTCATATCAGTGGTATTCATATAGGGTATCAGTGGTATTCATATAGGGTGGTCATATCAGTGGTATTCATATAGGGTATCAGTGGTATTCATATAGGGTGGTCATATCAGTGGTATTCATATCAGGTGGTCATATCAGTGGTATTCATATAGGGTATCAGTGGTATTCATATAGGGTGGTCATATCAGTGGTATTCACATAGGGTGGTCATATCAGTGGTATTCATATAGGGTGGTCATATCAGTGGTATTCACATAGGGTGGTCATATCAGTGGTATTCATATAGGGTATCAGTGGTATTCATATAGGGTGGTCATATCAGTGGTATTCATATAGGGTATCAGTGGTATTCATATAGGGTATCAGTGGTATTCATATAGGGTGGTCATATCAGTGGTATTCATATAGGGTATCAGTGGTATTCATATAGGGTATCAGTGGTATTCATATAGGGTGGTCATATCAGTGGTATTCATATAGGGTGGTCATATCAGTGGTATTCATATAGGGTATCAGTGGTATTCATATAGGGTGGTCATATCAGTGGTATTCATATAGGGTATCAGTGGTATTCATATAGGGTGGTCATATCAGTGGTATTCATATAGGGTATCAGTGGTATTCATATAGGGTGGTCATATCAGTGGTATTCATATAGGGTATCAGTGGTATTCATATAGGGTATCAGTGGTATTCATATAGGGTGGTCATATCAGTGGTATTCATAGGGTGGTCATATCAGTGGTATTCATATAGGGTATCAGTGGTATTCATATAGGGTGGTCATATCAGTGGTATTCACATAGGGTGGTCATATCAGTGGTATTCATATAGGGTATCAGTGGTATTCATATAGGGTGGTCATATCAGTGGTATTCATATAGGGTGGTCATATCAGTGGTATTCATATAGGGTGGTCATATCAGTGGTATTCACATAGGGTGGTCATATCAGTGGTATTCATATAGGGTGGTCATATCAGTGGTATTCATATAGGGTGGTCATATCAGTGGTATTCATATAGGGTATCAGTGGTATTCATATAGGGTGGTCATATCAGTGGTATTCATATAGGGTATCAGTGGTATTCATATAGGGTGGTCATATCAGTGGTATTCATATAGGGTGGTCATATCAGTGGTATTCACATAGGGTGGTCATATCAGTGGTATTCATATAGGGTATCAGTGGTATTCATATAGGGTGGTCATATCAGTGGTATTCATATAGGGTATCAGTGGTATTCATATAGGGTGGTCATATCAGTGGTATTCATATAGGGTATCAGTGGTATTCATATAGGGTGGTCATATCAGTGGTATTCACATAGGGTGGTCATATCAGTGGTATTCATATAGGGTATCAGTGGTATTCATATAGGGTGGTCATATCAGTGGTATTCATATAGGGTATCAGTGGTATTCATATAGGGTGGTCATATCAGTGGTATTCACATAGGGTGGTCATATCAGTGGTATTCATATAGGGTGGTCATATCAGTGGTATTCACATAGGGTGGTCATATCAGTGGTATTCATATAGGGTATCAGTGGTATTCATATAGGGTGGTCATATCAGTGGTATTCATATAGGGAATCAGTGGTATTCATATAGAGTGGTCATATCAGTGGTATTCATATCAGGTGGTCATATCAGTGGTATTCATATAGGGTATCAGTGGTATTCATATAGAGTGGTCGTATCAGAAGTATTCATCACATAGGGTGGTCATATCAGTGGTATTCATATAGGGTGGTCATATCAGTGGTATTCACATAGGGTGGTCATATCAGTGGTATTCATATAGGGTATCAGTGGTATTCATATAGGGTGGTCATATCAGTGGTATTCATATAGGGTATCAGTGGTATTCATATAGGGTATCAGTGGTATTCATATAGGGTGGTCATATCAGTGGTATTCATATAGGGTATCAGTGGTATTCATATAGGGTATCAGTGGTATTCATATAGGGTGGTCATATCAGTGGTATTCATATAGGGTGGTCATATCAGTGGTATTCATATAGGGTATCAGTGGTATTCATATAGGGTGGTCATATCAGTGGTATTCACATAGGGTATCAGTGGTATTCATATAGGGTGGTCATATCAGTGGTATTCACATAGGGTATCAGTGGTATTCATATAGGGTGGTCATATCAGTGGTATTCATATAGGGTATCAGTGGTATTCATATTGGGTATCAGTGGTATTCATATAGAGTGGTCATATCAGTGGTATTCATATAGGGAGGTCATATCAGTGGTATTCATATAGGGTATCAGTGGTATTCATATAGGGTGGTCATATCAGTGGTATTCACATAGGGTGGTCATATCAGTGGTATTCATATAGGGTATCAGTGGTATTCATATAGGGTGGTCATATCAGTGGTATTCACATAGGGTGGTCATATCAGTGGTATTCATATAGGGTGGTCATATCATTGGTATTCACATAGGGTGGTCATATCAGTGGTATTCATATAGAGTGGTCATATCAGTGGTATTCATATAGAGTGGTCATATCAGTGGTATTCATATAGGGTATCAGTGGTATTCACATAGGGTGGTCATATCAGTGGTATTCATATAGGGTATCAGTGGTATTCATATAGGGTGGTCATATCAGTGGTATTCATATAGGGTGGTCATATCAGTGGTATTCACATAGGGTGGTCATATCAGTGGTATTCATATAGGGTATCAGTGGTATTCATATAGGGTGGTCATATCAGTGGTATTCATATAGGGTATCAGTGGTATTCATATAGGGTATCAGTGGTATTCATATAGGGTGGTCATATCAGTGGTATTCATATAGGGTATCAGTGGTATTCATATAGGGTATCAGTGGTATTCATATAGGGTATCAGTGGTATTCATATAGGGTGGTCATATCAGTGGTATTCACATAGGGTGGTCATATCAGTGGTATTCACATAGGGTGGTCATATCAGTGGTATTCATATAGGGTATCAGTGGTATTCATATAGGGTGGTCATATCAGTGGTATTCACATAGGGTGGTCATATCAGTGGTATTCATATAGGGTGGTCATATCAGTGGTATTCATATAGGGTGGTCATATCAGTATTCACATAGGGTATCAGTGGTATTCATATAGGGTGGTCATATCAGTGGTATTCATATAGGGTATCAGTGGTATTCATATAGGGTATCAGTGGTATTCATATAGGGTGGTCATATCAGTGGTATTCATATAGGGTATCAGTGGTATTCATATAGGGTGGTCATATCAGTGGTATTCATATAGGGTATCAGTGGTATTCATATAGGGTATCAGTGGTATTCATATAGGGTATCAGTGGTATTCATATAGGGTGGTCATATCAGTGGTATTCACATAGGGTGGTCATATCAGTGGTATTCACATAGGGTGGTCATATCAGTGGTATTCACATAGGGTGGTCATATCAGTGGTATTCATATAGGGTGGTCATATCAGTGGTATTCATATAGGGTGGTCATATCAGTGGTATTCATATAGGGTATCAGTGGTATTCATATAGGGTGGTCATATCAGTGGTATTCACATAGGGTATCAGTGGTATTCATATAGGGTGGTCATATCAGTGGTATTCATATAGGGTGGTCATATCAGTGGTATTCAGATAGGGTGGTATTCATATAGGGTGGTCATATCAGTGGTATTCATATAGGGTATTCAGTGGTATTCATATAGGGTGGTCGTATCAGTGGTATTCATATAGGGTATCAGTGGTATTCATATAGGGTGGTCATATCAGTGGTATTCATATAGGGTATCAGTGGTATTCATATAGGGTATCAGTGGTATTCATATAGGGTGGTCATATCAGTGGTATTCATATAGGGTATCAGTGGTATTCATATAGGGTATCAGTGGTATTCATATAGGGTGGTCATATCAGTGGTATTCATATAGGGTGGTCATATCAGTGGTATTCATATAGGGTATCAGTGGTATTCATATAGGGTGGTCATATCAGTGGTATTCACATAGGGTGGTCATATCAGTGGTATTCATATAGGGTGGTCATATCAGTGGTATTCACATAGGGTGGTCATATCAGTGGTATTCATATAGGGTGGTCATATCAGTGGTATTCATATAGGGTGGTCATATCAGTGGTATTCATATAGGGTATCAGTGGTATTCACATAGGGTGGTCGTATCAGTGGTATTCATATAGGGTATCAGTGGTATTCATATAGAGTGGTCGTATCAGTGGTATTCATATAGGGTGGTCATATCAGTGGTATTCACATAGGGTGGTCATATCAGTGGTATTCATATAGGGTATCAGTGGTATTCATATAGGGTGGTCATATCAGTGGTATTTATATAGGGTATCAGTGGTATTCATATAGGGTATCAGTGGTATTCATATAGGGTATCAGTGGTATTCATATAGGGTATCAGTGGTATTCATATAGGGTATCAGTGGTATTCATATAGGGTATCAGTGGTATTCATATAGGGTGGTCATATCAGTGGTATTCACATAGGGTGGTCATATCAGTGGTATTCACATAGGGTGGTCATATCAGTGGTATTCACATAGGGTGGTCATATCAGTGGTATTCATATAGGGTATCAGTGGTATTCATATAGGGTGGTCATATCAGTGGTATTCACATAGGGTGGTCATATCAGTGGTATTCATATAGGTTATCAGTGGTATTCATATCAGGTGGTCATATCCGTGGTATTCATATAGGGTGGTCATATCAGTGGTATTCATATAGAGTGGTCATATCAGTGGTATTCATATAGGGTGGTCATATCAGTATTCACATAGGGTATCAGTGGTATTCATATAGGGTGGTCATATCAGTGGTATTCATATAGGGTATCAGTGGTATTCATATAGGGTATCAGTGGTATTCATATAGGGTGGTCATATCAGTGGTATTCATATAGGGTATCAGTGGTATTCACATAGGGTGGTCGTATCAGTGGTATTCATGTAGGGTATCAGTGGTAGTCATATAGGGTATCAGTGGTATTCATATAGGGTATCAGTGGTATTCATATTGGGTGTTCATATCAGTGGTATTCACATAGGGTGGTCATATCAGTGGTATTCACATAGGGTGGTCATATCAGTGGTATTCACATAGGGTGGTCATATCAGTGGTATTCACATAGGGTGGTCATATCAGTGGTATTCATATAGGGTGGTCATGTCAGTGGTATTCACATAGGGTATCAGTGGTATTCATATAGGGTGGTCATATCAGTGGTATTCACATAGGGTATCAGTGGTATTCATATAGGGTGGTCATATCAGTGGTATTCATATAGGGTGGTCATATCAGTGGTATTCAGATAGGGTGGTATTCATATAGGGTGGTCATATCAGTGGTATTCATATAGGGATTCAGTGGTATTCACATAGGGTGGTCGTATCAGTGGTATTCATGTAGGGTATCAGTGGTATTCATATAGGGTGGTCATATCAGTGGTATTCATATAGGGTATCAGTGGTATTCATATAGGGTATCAGTGGTATTCACATAGGGTGGTCGTATCAGTGGTATTCATATAGGGTATCAGTGGTATTCATATAGAGTGGTCGTATCAGTGGTATTCATATAGGGTGGTCGTATCAGTGGTATTCACATAGGGTGGTCATATCAGTGGTATTCATATAGGGTGGTCATATCATTGGTATTCACATAGGGTGGTCATATCAGTGGTATTCATATAGGGTATCAGTGGTATTCATATAGGGTGGTCATATCAGTGGTATTCATATAGGGTGGTCATATCAGTGGTATTCATATAGGGTATCAGTGGTATTCATATAGGGTGGTCATATCAGTGGTATTCATATAGGGTATCAGTGGTATTCATATAGGGTATCAGTGGTATTCATATAGGGTGGTCATATCAGTGGTATTCATATAGGGTATCAGTGGTATTCATATAGGGTATCAGTGGTATTCATATAGGGTGGTCATATCAGTGGTATTCATATAGGGTGGTCATATCAGTGGTATTCACATAGGGTGGTCATATCAGTGGTATTCATATAGGGTATCAGTGGTATTCATATAGGGTGGTCATATCAGTGGTATTCATATAGGGTATCATTTCTATTCATATAGGGTGGTCATATCAGTGGTATTCACATAGGGTGGTCATATCAGTGGTATTCATATAGGGTATCAGTGGTATTCATATAGGGTGGTCATATCAGTGGTATTCATATAGGGTATCAGTGGTATTCATATAGGGTGGTCATATCAGTGGTATTCACATAGGGTGGTCATATCAGTGGTATTCATATAGGGTGGTCATATCAGTGGTATTCACATAGGGTGGTCATATCAGTGGTATTCATATAGGGTATCAGTGGTATTCACATAGGGTGGTCATATCAGTGGTATTCATATAGGGTATCAGTGGTATTCATATAGGGTGGTCATATCAGTGGTATTCATATAGGGTATCAGTGGTATTCACATAGGGTGGTCATATCAGTGGTATTCATATAGGGTATCAGTGGTATTCATATAGGGTGGTCATATCAGTGGTATTCATATAGGGTGGTCATATCATTGGTATTCACATAGGGTGGTCATATCAGTGGTATTCATATAGAGTGGTCATATCAGTGGTATTCATATAGAGTGGTCATATCAGTGGTATTCATATAGGGTATCAGTGGTATTCATATAGGGTGGTCATATCAGTGGTATTCATATAGGGTATCAGTGGTATTCATATAGAGTGGTCATATCAGTGGTATTCATATAGGGTGGTCATATCAGTGGTATTCATATAGGGTGGTCATATCAGTGGTATTCATATAGGGTATCAGTGGTATTCATATAGGGTGGTCATATCAGTGGTATTCATATAGGGTATCAGTGGTATTCATATAGGGTGGTCATATCAGTGGTATTCATATAGGGTATCAGTGGTATTCATATAGGGTATCAGTGGTATTCATATAGGGTGGTCATATCAGTGGTATTCATATAGGGTATCAGTGGTATTCATATAGGGTGGTCATATCAGTGGTATTCATATAGGGTATCAGTGGTATTCATATAGGGTGGTCATATCAGTGGTATTCATATAGGGTGGTCATATCAGTGGTATTCACATAGGGTGGTCATATCAGTGGTATTCATATAGGGTATCAGTGGTATTCATATAGGGTGGTCATATCAGTGGTATTCATATAGGGTGGTCATATCAGTGGTATTCATATAGAGTGGTCATATCAGTGGTATTCATATAGGGTGGTCATATCAGTGGTATTCACATAGGGTATCAGTGGTATTCATATAGGGTGGTCATATCAGTGGTATTCATATAGGGTATCAGTGGTATTCATATAGGGTATCAGTGGTATTCATATAGGGTGGTCATATCAGTGGTATTCATATAGGGTGGTCATATCAGTGGTATTCATATAGGGTGGTCATATCAGTGGTATTCACATAGGGTGGTCATATCAGTGGTATTCATATAGGGTATCAGTGGTATTCATATAGGGTGGTCATATCAGTGGTATTCATATAGGGTATCAGTGGTATTCATATAGGGTGGTCGTATCAGTGGTATTCATATAGGGTATCCGTGGTATTCATATAGGGTGGTCATATCAGTGGTATTCATATAGGGTATCAGTGGTATTCATATAGGGTGGTCATATCAGTGGTATTCACATAGGGTATCAGTGGTATTCATAGAGGGTGGTCATATCAGTGGTATTCATATAGGGAATCAGTGGTATTCATATAGAGTGGTCATATCAGTGGTATTCATATCAGGTGGTCATATCAGTGGTATTCATATAGGGTATCAGTGGTATTCATATAGAGTGGTCGTATCAGAAGTATTCATCACATAGGGTGGTCATATCAGTGGTATTCATATATGGTATCAGTGGTATTCATATAGGGTGGTCATATCAGTGGTATTCATATAGGGTGGTCATATCAGTGGTATTCATATAGGGTATCCGTGGTATTCATATAGGGTGGTCATATCAGTGGTATTCATATAGGGTGGTCATATCAGTGGTATTCATATAGGGTATCAGTGGTATTCATATAGGGTGGTCATATCAGTGGTATTTATATAGGGTATCAGTGGTATTCATATAGGGTATCAGTGGTATTCATATAGGGTGGTCATATCAGTGGTATTCATATAGGGTATCAGTGGTATTCATATAGGGTATCAGTGGTATTCATATAGGGTGGTCATATCAGTGGTATTCACATAGGGTGGTCATATCAGTGGTATTCATATAGGGTATCAGTGGTATTCATATAGGGTGGTCATATCAGTGGTATTCACATAGGGTGGTCATATCAGTGGTATTCATATAGGGTATCAGTGGTATTCATATAGGGTGGTCATATCAGTGGTATTCATATAGGGTGGTCATATCAGTGGTATTCATATAGGGTATCAGTGGTATTCACATAGGGTGGTCATATCAGTGGTATTCACATAGGGTGGTCATATCAGTGGTATTCATATAGGGTATCAGTGGTATTCATATAGGGTGGTCATATCAGTGGTATTCATATAGGGTATCAGTGGTATTCATATAGGGTGGTCATATCAGTGGTATTCACATAGGGTGGTCATATCAGTGGTATTCATATAGGGTATCAGTGGTATTCATATAGGGTGGTCATATCAGTGGTATTCATATAGGGTATCAGTGGTATTCATATAGGGTGGTCATATCAGTGGTATTCACATAGGGTGGTCATATCAGTGGTATTCATATAGGGTGGTCATATCAGTGGTATTCATATAGGGTGGTCATATCAGTGGTATTCATATAGGGTATCAGTGGTATTCATATAGGGTGGTCATATCAGTGGTATTCATATAGGGTATCAGTGGTATTCATATAGGTGGTCATATCAGTGGTATTCATATAGGTGGTCATATCAGTGGTATTCATATAGGGTATCAGTGGTATTCATATAGGGTGGTCATATCAGTGGTATTCATACATAGGGTGGTCATATCAGTGGTATTCATATAGGGTGGTCATATCAGTGGTATTCATATAGGGTGGTCATATCAGTGGTATTCATATAGGGTATCAGTGGTATTCATATAGGGTATCAGTGGTATTCATATAGGGTGGTCATATCAGTGGTATTCATATAGGGTATCAGTGGTATTCATATAGGGTGGTCATATCAGTGGTATTCATATAGGGTATCAGTGGTATTCATATAGGGTATCAGTGGTATTCATATAGGGTATCAGTGGTATTCATATAGGGTGGTCATATCAGTGGTATTCATATAGGGTGGTCATATCAGTGGTATTCATATAGGGTGGTCATATCAGTGGTATTCACATAGGGTGGTCATATCAGTGGTATTCATATCAGGTGGTCATATCAGTGGTATTCATATAGGGTGGTCATATCAGTGGTATTCATATAGGGTATCAGTGGTATTCATATAGGGTGGTCATATCAGTGGTATTCATATAGGGTATCAGTGGTATTCATATAGGGTGGTCATATCAGTGGTATTCATATAGGGTGGTCATATCAGTGGTATTCAGATAGGGTGGTATTCATATAGGGTGGTCATATCAGTGGTATTCATATAGGTATTCAGTGGTATTCATATAGGGTGGTCATATCAGTGGTATTCATATAGGGTATCAGTGGTATTCATATAGGTGGTCATATCAGTGGTATTCATATAGGGTATCAGTGGTATTCATATAGGGTATCAGTGGTATTCACATAGGGTGGTCATATCAGTGGTATTCATATAGGGTATCAGTGGTATTCATATAGGGTGGTCATATCAGTGGTATTCATATAGGGTGGTCATATCAGTGGTATTCACATAGGGTGGTCATATCAGTGGTATTCATATAGGGTGGTCATATCAGTGGTATTCATATAGGGTGGTCATATCAGTGGTATTCATATAGGGTATCAGTGGTATTCATATAGGGTGGTCATATCAGTGGTATTCATATAGGGTGGTCATATCAGTGGTATTCATATAGGGTATCAGTGGTATTCATATAGGGTGGTCATATCAGTGGTATTCATATAGGGTATCAGTGGTATTCATATAGGGTATCAGTGGTATTCATATAGGGTGGTCATATCAGTGGTATTCATATAGGGTATCAGTGGTATTCATATAGGGTATCAGTGGTATTCATATAGGGTGGTCATATCAGTGGTATTCACATAGGGTGGTCATATCAGTGGTATTCATATAGGGTATCAGTGGTATTCATATAGGGTGGTCATATCAGTGGTATTCACATAGGGTGGTCATATCAGTGGTATTCATATAGGGTATCAGTGGTATTCATATAGGGTGGTCATATCAGTGGTATTCATATAGGGTATCATTTCTATTCATATAGGGTGGTCATATCAGTGGTATTCACATAGGGTGGTCATATCAGTGGTATTCATATAGGGTATCAGTGGTATTCATATAGGGTGGTCATATCAGTGGTATTCATATAGGGTATCAGTGGTATTCATATAGGGTGGTCATATCAGTGGTATTCACATAGGGTGGTCATATCAGTGGTATTCATATAGGGTGGTCATATCAGTGGTATTCACATAGGGTGGTCATATCAGTGGTATTCATATAGGGTATCAGTGGTATTCATATAGGGTGGTCATATCAGTGGTATTCATATAGGGTATCAGTGGTATTCATATAGGGTGGTCATATCAGTGGTATTCATATAGGGTATCAGTGGTATTCATATAGGGTATCAGTGGTATTCATATAGGGTGGTCATATCAGTGGTATTCATATAGGGTGGTCATATCAGTGGTATTCATATAGGGTATCAGTGGTATTCATATAGGGTGGTCATATCAGTGGTATTCATATAGGGTATCAGTGGTATTCATATAGGGTATCAGTGGTATTCATATAGGGTGGTCATATCAGTGGTATTCATATAGGGTATCAGTGGTATTCATATAGGGTATCAGTGGTATTCATATAGGGTGGTCATATCAGTGGTATTCATATAGGGTGGTCATATCAGTGGTATTCATATAGGGTATCAGTGGTATTCATATAGGGTGGTCATATCAGTGGTATTCACATAGGGTGGTCATATCAGTGGTATTCATATAGGGTATCAGTGGTATTCATATAGGGTGGTCATATCAGTGGTATTCATATAGGGTATCAGTTGTATTCATATAGGGTGGTCATATCAGTGGTATTCACATAGGGTGGTCATATCAGTGGTATTCATATAGGGTATCAGTGGTATTCATATAGGGTATCAGTGGTATTCATATAGGGTGGTCATATCAGTGGTATTCATATAGGGTATCAGTGGTATTCATATAGGGTATCAGTGGTATTCATATAGGGTATCAGTGGTATTCATATAGGGTGGTCATATCAGTGGTATTCACATAGGGTATCAGTGGTATTCATATAGGGTGGTCATATCAGTGGTATTCACATAGGGTGGTCATATCAGTGGTATTCATATAGGGTATCAGTGGTATTCATATAGGGTATCAGTGGTATTCATATAGGGTGGTCATATCAGTGGTATTCATATAGGGTATCAGTGGTATTCATATAGGGTGGTCATATCAGTGGTATTCATATAGGGTGGTCATATCAGTGGTATTCACATAGGGTGGTCATATCAGTGGTATTCATATAGGGTATCAGTGGTATTCACATAGGGTGGTCATATCAGTGGTATTCATATAGGGTATCAGTGGTATTCATATAGGGTGGTCATATCAGTGGTATTCATATAGGGTATCAGTGGTATTCATATAGGGTATCAGTGGTATTCATATAGGTGGTCATATCAGTGGTATTCATATAGGGTGGTCATATCAGTGGTATTCATATAGGGTATCAGTGGTATTCATATAGGGTGGTCATATCAGTGGTATTCACATAGGGTGGTCATATCAGTGGTATTCATATAGGGTATCAGTGGTATTCATATAGGGTGGTCATATCAGTGGTATTCATATAGGGTATCAGTGGTATTCATATAGGGTGGTCATATCAGTGGTATTCACATAGGGTGGTCATATCAGTGGTATTCATATAGGGTATCAGTGGTATTCATATAGGGTATCAGTGGTATTCATATAGGGTGGTCATATCAGTGGTATTCATATAGGGTATCAGTGGTATTCATATAGGGTATCAGTGGTATTCATATAGGGTATCAGTGGTATTCATATAGGGTGGTCATATCAGTGGTATTCATATAGGGTATCAGTGGTATTCATATAGGGTGGTCATATCAGTGGTATTCATATAGGGTGGTCATATCAGTGGTATTCATATAGGGTATCAGTGGTATTCATATAGGGTATCAGTGGTATTCATATAGGGTGGTCATATCAGTGGTATTCATATAGGGTATCAGTGGTATTCATATAGGGTGGTCATATCAGTGGTATTCATATAGGGTGGTCATATCAGTGGTATTCACATAGGGTGGTCATATCAGTGGTATTCATATAGGGTATCAGTGGTATTCATATAGGGTGGTCGTATCAGTGGTATTCATGTAGGGTATCAGTGGTATTCATATAGGGTGGTCATATCAGTGGTATTCATATAGGGTATCAGTGGTATTCATATAGGGTATCAGTGGTATTCATATAGGTTGGTCATATCAGTGGTATTCATATAGGGTGGTCATATCAGTGGTATTCATATAGGGTATCAGTGGTATTCATATAGGGTGGTCATATCAGTGGTATTCATATAGGGTATCAGTGGTATTCATATAGGGTATCAGTGGTATTCATATAGGGTGGTCATATCAGTGGTATTCATATAGGGTATCAGTGGTATTCATATAGGGTATCAGTGGTATTCATATAGGGTGGTCATATCAGTGGTATTCACATAGGGTGGTCATATCAGTGGTATTCATATAGGGTATCAGTGGTATTCATATAGGGTGGTCATATCAGTGGTATTCATATAGGGTGGTCATATCAGTGGTATTCATATAGGGTATCAGTGGTATTCATATAGGGTGGTCATATCAGTGGTATTCATATAGGGTATCAGTGGTATTCATATAGGGTGGTCATATCAGTGGTATTCACATAGGGTGGTCATATCAGTGGTATTCATATAGGGTATCAGTGGTATTCATATAGGGTATCAGTGGTATTCATATAGGGTGGTCATATCAGTGGTATTCATATAGGGTATCAGTGGTATTCATATAGGGTATCAGTGGTATTCATATAGGGTATCAGTGGTATTCATATAGGGTGGTCATATCAGTGGTATTCATATAGGGTATCAGTGGTATTCATATAGGGTGGTCATATCAGTGGTATTCATATAGGGTGGTCATATCAGTGGTATTCATATAGGGTATCAGTGGTATTCATATAGGGTATCAGTGGTATTCATATAGGGTGGTCATATCAGTGGTATTCATATAGGGTATCAGTGGTATTCATATAGGGTGGTCATATCAGTGGTATTCATATAGGGTATCAGTGGTATTCATATAGGGTATCAGTGGTATTCATATAGGGTATCAGTGGTATTCATATAGGGTGGTCATATCAGTGGTATTCACATAGGGTGGTCATATCAGTGGTATTCATATAGGGTGGTCATATCAGTGGTATTCACATAGGGTGGTCATATCAGTGGTATTCATATAGGGTGGTCATATCAGTGGTATTCATATAGGGTGGTCATATCAGTGGTATTCATATAGGGTATCAGTGGTATTCATATAGGGTGGTCATATCAGTGGTATTCATATAGGGTATCAGTGGTATTCATATAGGGTGGTCATATCAGTGGTATTCATATAGGGTGGTCATATCAGTGGTATTCAGATAGGGTGGTATTCATATAGGGTGGTCATATCAGTGGTATTCATATAGGGTTCAGTGGTATTCATATAGGGTGGTCATATCAGTGGTATTCATATAGGGTATCAGTGGTATTCATATAGGGTGGTCATATCAGTGGTATTCATATAGGGTATCAGTGGTATTCATATAGGGTATCAGTGGTATTCATATAGGGTGGTCATATCAGTGGTATTCATATAGGGTATCAGTGGTATTCATATAGGGTGGTCATATCAGTGGTATTCATATAGGGTGGTCATATCAGTGGTATTCATATAGCGTGGTCATATCAGTGGTATTCATATAGGGTGGTCATATCAGTGGTATTCATATAGGGTGGTCATATCAGTGGTATTCATATAGGGTATCAGTGGTATTCATATAGGGTGGTCATATCAGTGGTATTCATATAGGGTGGTCATATCAGTGGTATTCATATAGGGTATCAGTGGTATTCATATAGGGTGGTCATATCAGTGGTATTCACATAGGGTGGTCATATCAGTGGTATTCATATAGGGTATCAGTGGTATTCATATAGGGTGGTCATATCAGTGGTATTCATATAGGGTGGTCATATCAGTGGTATTCATATAGGGTATCAGTGGTATTCATATAGGGTGGTCATATCAGTGGTATTCATATAGGGTATCAGTGGTATTCATATAGGGTGGTCATATCAGTGGTATTCACATAGGGTGGTCATATCAGTGGTATTCATATAGGGTATCAGTGGTATTCATATAGGGTGGTCATATCAGTGGTATTCATATAGGGTATCAGTGGTATTCATATAGGGTGGTCATATCAGTGGTATTCACATAGGGTGGTCATATCAGTGGTATTCATATAGGGTGGTCATATCAGTGGTATTCACATAGGGTGGTCATATCAGTGGTATTCATATAGGGTATCAGTGGTATTCATATAGGGTGGTCATATCAGTGGTATTCATATAGGGTATCAGTGGTATTCATATAGGGTGGTCATATCAGTGGTATTCATATAGGGTATCAGTGGTATTCATATAGGGTATCAGTGGTATTCATATAGGGTGGTCATATCAGTGGTATTCATATAGGGTGGTCATATCAGTGGTATTCATATAGGGTATCAGTGGTATTCATATAGGGTGGTCATATCAGTGGTATTCATATAGGGTATCAGTGGTATTCATATAGGGTATCAGTGGTATTCATATAGGGTGGTCATATCAGTGGTATTCATATAGGGTATCAGTGGTATTCATATAGGGTATCAGTGGTATTCATATAGGGTGGTCATATCAGTGGTATTCATATAGGGTGGTCATATCAGTGGTATTCATATAGGGTATCAGTGGTATTCATATAGGGTGGTCATATCAGTGGTATTCACATAGGGTGGTCATATCAGTGGTATTCATATAGGGTATCAGTGGTATTCATATAGGGTGGTCATATCAGTGGTATTCATATAGGGTATCAGTGGTATTCATATAGGGTGGTCATATCAGTGGTATTCACATAGGGTGGTCATATCAGTGGTATTCATATAGGGTATCAGTGGTATTCATATAGGGTGGTCATATCAGTGGTATTCATATAGGGTATCAGTGGTATTCATATAGGGTATCAGTGGTATTCATATAGGGTGGTCATATCAGTGGTATTCATATAGGGTGGTCATATCAGTGGTATTCATATAGGGTGGTCATATCAGTGGTATTCATATAGGGTGGTCATATCAGTGGTATTCATATAGGGTATCAGTGGTATTCATATAGGGTGGTCATATCAGTGGTATTCATATAGGGTGGTCATATCAGTGGTATTCATATAGGGTGGTCATATCAGTGGTATTCATATAGAGTGGTCATATCAGTGGTATTCATATAGGGTGGTCATATCAGTGGTATTCATATAGGGTATCAGTGGTATTCATATAGGGTGGTCATATCAGTGGTATTCATATAGGGTATCAGTGGTATTCATATAGGGTATCAGTGGTATTCATATAGGGTGGTCATATCAGTGGTATTCATATCAGGTGGTCATATCAGTGGTATTCATATAGGGTGGTCATATCAGTGGTATTCATATAGAGTGGTCATATCAGTGGTATTCATATAGGGTGGTCATATCAGTGGTATTCACATAGGGTGGTCATATCAGTGGTATTCATATAGGGTGGTCATATCAGTGGTATTCATATAGGGTGGTCATATCAGTGGTATTCATATAGGGTGGTCATATCAGTGGTATTCATAGGGTGGTCATATCAGTGGTATTCATATAGGGTATCAGTGGTATTCATATAGGGTGGTCATATCAGTGGTATTCATATAGGGTATCAGTGGTATTCATATAGGGTGGTCATATCAGTGGTATTCATATAGGGTGGTCATATCAGTGGTATTCATATAGGGTATCAGTGGTATTCATATAGGGTGGTCATATCAGTGGTATTCATATAGGGTATCAGTGGTATTCATATAGGGTGGTCATATCAGTGGTATTCACATAGGGTGGTCATATCAGTGGTATTCATATAGGGTATCAGTGGTATTCATATAGGGTGGTCATATCAGTGGTATTCATATAGGGTATCAGTGGTATTCATATAGGGTGGTCATATCAGTGGTATTCACATAGGGTGGTCATATCAGTGGTATTCATATAGGGTGGTCATATCAGTGGTATTCATATAGGGTGGTCATATCAGTGGTATTCATATAGGGTATCAGTGGTATTCATATAGGGTGGTCATATCAGTGGTATTCATATAGGGTATCAGTGGTATTCATATAGGGTGGTCATATCAGTGGTATTCATATAGGGTGGTCATATCAGTGGTATTCATATAGGGTATCAGTGGTATTCATATAGGGTGGTCATATCAGTGGTATTCATATAGGGTGGTCATATCAGTGGTATTCATATAGGGTGGTCATATCAGTGGTATTCATATAGGGTATCAGTGGTATTCATATAGGGTGGTCATATCAGTGGTATTCATATAGGGTGGTCATATCAGTGGTATTCATATAGGGTGGTCATATCAGTGGTATTCATATAGGGTGGTCATATCAGTGGTATTCATATAGGGTGGTCATATCAGTGGTATTCATATAGGGTATCAGTGGTATTCATATAGGGTGGTCATATCAGTGGTATTCATATAGGGTATCAGTGGTATTCATATAGGGTATCAGTGGTATTCATATAGGGTGGTCATATCAGTGGTATTCATATCAGGTGGTCATATCCGTGGTATTCATATAGGGTGGTCATATCAGTGGTATTCATATAGGGTGGTCATATCAGTGGTATTCATATAGGGTGGTCATATCAGTGGTATTCATAGGGTGGTCATATCAGTGGTATTCATATAGGGTGGTCATATCAGTGGTATTCATATAGGGTGGTCATATCAGTGGTATTCATATAGGGTGGTCATATCAGTGGTATTCATATAGGGTGGTCATATCAGTGGTATTCATATAGGGTATCAGTGGTATTCATATAGGGTGGTCATATCAGTGGTATTCATATAGGGTATCAGTGGTATTCATATAGGGTATCAGTGGTATTCATATAGGGTGGTCATATCAGTGGTATTCACATAGGGTGGTCATATCAGTGGTATTCATATAGGGTATCAGTGGTATTCATATAGGGTGGTCATATCAGTGGTATTCACATAGGGTGGTCATATCAGTGGTATTCATATAGGGTATCAGTGGTATTCATATAGGGTGGTCATATCAGTGGTATTCATATAGGGTATCAGTGGTATTCATATAGGGTGGTCATATCAGTGGTATTCACATAGGGTGGTCATATCAGTGGTATTCATATAGGGTATCAGTGGTATTCATATAGGGTGGTCATATCAGTGGTATTCATATAGGGTATCAGTGGTATTCATATAGGGTGGTCATATCAGTGGTATTCACATAGGGTGGTCATATCAGTGGTATTCATATAGGGTGGTCATATCAGTGGTATTCATATAGGGTGGTCATATCAGTGGTATTCATATAGGGTATCAGTGGTATTCATATAGGGTGGTCATATCAGTGGTATTCATATAGGGTATCAGTGGTATTCATATAGGGTGGTCATATCAGTGGTATTCATATAGGGTGGTCATATCAGTGGTATTCATATAGGGTGGTCATATCAGTGGTATTCATATAGGGTGGTCATATCAGTGGTATTCATATAGGGTATCAGTGGTATTCATATAGGGTATCAGTGGTATTCATATAGGGTGGTCATATCAGTGGTATTCATATCAGGTGGTCATATCCGTGGTATTCATATAGGGTGGTCATATCAGTGGTATTCATATAGGGTGGTCATATCAGTGGTATTCATATAGGGTATCAGTGGTATTCATATAGGGTGGTCATATCAGTGGTATTCATATCAGGTGGTCATATCCGTGGTATTCATATAGGGTGGTCATATCAGTGGTATTCATATAGGGTGGTCATATCAGTGGTATTCATATAGGGTGGTCATATCAGTGGTATTCACATAGGGTGGTCATATCAGTGGTATTCATATAGGGTGGTCATATCAGTGGTATTCATATAGTGGTCATATCAGTGGTATTCATATAGGGTGGTCATATCAGTGGTATTCACATAGGGTGGTCATATCAGTGGTATTCATATAGGGTGGTCATATCAGTGGTATTCATATAGGGTGGTCATATCAGTGGTATTCATATAGGGTGGTCATATCAGTGGTATTCACATAGGGTGGTCATATCAGTGGTATTCATATAGGGTATCAGTGGTATTCATATAGGGTGGTCATATCAGTGGTATTCATATAGGGTATCAGTGGTATTCATATAGGGTGGTCATATCAGTGGTATTCATATAGGGTATCAGTGGTATTCATATAGGGTGGTCATATCAGTGGTATTCATATAGGGTGGTCATATCAGTGGTATTCATATAGGGTATCAGTGGTATTCATATAGGGTGGTCATATCAGTGGTATTCACATAGGGTGGTCATATCAGTGGTATTCATATAGGGTATCAGTGGTATTCATATAGGGTATCAGTGGTATTCATATAGGGTGGTCATATCAGTGGTATTCATATAGGGTATCAGTGGTATTCATATAGGGTGGTCATATCAGTGGTATTCATATAGGGTATCAGTGGTATTCATATAGGGTGGTCATATCAGTGGTATTCAGTGGTATTCATATAGGGTATCAGTGGTATTCATATAGGGTGGTCATATCAGTGGTATTCATATAGGGTATCAGTTGTATTCATATAGGGTGGTCATATCAGTGGTATTCACATAGGGTGGTCATATCAGTGGTATTCATATAGGGTGGTCATATCAGTGGTATTCATATAGGGTGGTCATATCAGTGGTATTCATATAGGGTATCAGTGGTATTCATATAGGGTATCAGTGGTATTCATATAGGGTATCAGTGGTATTCATATAGGGTGGTCATATCAGTGGTATTCACATAGGGTGGTCATATCAGTGGTATTCATATAGGGTATCAGTGGTATTCATATAGGGTATCAGTGGTATTCATATAGGGTGGTCATATCAGTGGTATTCATATAGGGTATCAGTGGTATTCATATAGGGTGGTCATATCAGTGGTATTCATATAGGGTATCAGTGGTATTCATATAGGGTGGTCATATCAGTGGTATTCAGTGGTATTCATATAGGGTATCAGTGGTATTCATATAGGGTGGTCATATCAGTGGTATTCATATAGGGTATCAGTGGTATTCATATAGGGTGGTCATATCAGTGGTATTCACATAGGGTGGTCATATCAGTGGTATTCATATAGGGTGGTCATATCAGTGGTATTCACATAGGGTGGTCATATCAGTGGTATTCATATAGGGTGGTCATATCAGTGGTATTCATATAGGGTGGTCATATCAGTGGTATTCACATAGGGTGGTCATATCAGTGGTATTCATATAGGGTATCAGTGGTATTCATATAGGGTGGTCATATCAGTGGTATTCATATAGGGTATCAGTGGTATTCATATAGGGTGGTCATATCAGTGGTATTCATATAGGGTATCAGTGGTATTCATATAGGGTGGTCATATCAGTGGTATTCATATAGGGTATCAGTGGTATTCATATAGGGTGGTCATATCAGTGGTATTCATATAGGGTATCAGTGGTATTCATATAGAGTGGTCATATCAGTGGTATTCATATAGGGTGGTCATATCAGTGGTATTCATATAGGGTATCAGTGGTATTCATATAGGGTGGTCATATCAGTGGTATTCATATAGGGTGGTCATATCAGTGGTATTCATATAGGGTGGTCATATCAGTGGTATTCATATAGGGTGGTCATATCAGTGGTATTCATATAGGGTGGTCATATCAGTGGTATTCACATAGGGTGGTCATATCAGTGGTATTCATATAGGGTATCAGTGGTATTCATATAGGGTGGTCATATCAGTGGTATTCATATAGGGTATCAGTGGTATTCATATAGGGTGGTCATATCAGTGGTATTCATATAGGGTATCAGTGGTATTCATATAGGGTGGTCATATCAGTGGTATTCATATAGGGTATCAGTGGTATTCATATAGGGTGGTCATATCAGTGGTATTCATATAGGGTGGTCATATCAGTGGTATTCATATAGGGTATCAGTGGTATTCATATAGGGTGGTCATATCAGTGGTATTCACATAGGGTGGTCATATCAGTGGTATTCATATAGGGTATCAGTGGTATTCATATAGGGTATCAGTAGTATTCATATAGGGTGGTCATATCAGTGGTATTCATATATGGTATCAGTGGTATTCATATAGAGTGGTCATATCAGTGGTATTCATATAGGGTATCCGTGGTATTCATATAGGGTGGTCATATCAGTGGTATTCAGTGGTATTCATATAGGGTATCAGTGGTATTCATATAGGGTGGTCATATCAGTGGTATTCATATAGGGTATCAGTTGTATTCATATAGGGTGGTCATATCAGTGGTATTCACATAGGGTGGTCATATCAGTGGTATTCATATAGGGTGGTCATATCAGTGGTATTCACATAGGGTGGTCATATCAGTGGTATTCATATAGGGTGGTCATATCAGTGGTATTCATATAGGGTGGTCATATCAGTGGTATTCATATAGGGTATCAGTGGTATTCATATAGGGTATCAGTGGTATTCATATAGGGTATCAGTGGTATTCATATAGGGTGGTCATATCAGTGGTATTCATATAGGGTGGTCATATCAGTGGTATTCATATAGGGTATCAGTGGTATTCATATAGGGTATCAGTGGTATTCATATAGGGTGGTCATATCAGTGGTATTCATATAGGGTATCAGTGGTATTCATATAGAGTGGTCGTATCAGTGGTATTCATATAGGGTATCAGTGGTATTCATATAGGGTGGTCATATCAGTGGTATTCAGTGGTATTCATATAGGGTATCAGTGGTATTCATATAGGGTGGTCATATCAGTGGTATTCATATAGGGTATCAGTGGTATTCATATAGGGTGGTCATATCAGTGGTATTCACATAGGGTGGTCATATCAGTGGTATTCATATAGGGTGGTCATATCAGTGGTATTCATATAGGGTGGTCATATCAGTGGTATTCATATAGGTGGTCATATCAGTGGTATTCATATAGGGTGGTCATATCAGTGGTATTCACATAGGGTGGTCATATCAGTGGTATTCATATAGGGTATCAGTGGTATTCATATAGGGTGGTCATATCAGTGGTATTCATATAGGGTATCAGTGGTATTCATATAGGGTGGTCATATCAGTGGTATTCATATAGGGTATCAGTGGTATTCATATAGGGTGGTCATATCAGTGGTATTCATATAGGGTGGTCATATCAGTGGTATTCATATAGGGTATCAGTGGTATTCATATAGGGTGGTCATATCAGTGGTATTCACATAGGGTGGTCATATCAGTGGTATTCATATAGGGTATCAGTGGTATTCATATAGGGTATCAGTAGTATTCATATAGGGTGGTCATATCAGTGGTATTCATATATGGTATCAGTGGTATTCATATAGGGTGGTCATATCAGTGGTATTCATATAGGGTATCAGTGGTATTCATATAGGGTGGTCATATCAGTGGTATTCAGTGGTATTCATATAGGGTATCAGTGGTATTCATATAGGGTGGTCATATCAGTGGTATTCATATAGGGTATCAGTGGTATTCATATAGGGTGGTCATATCAGTGGTATTCACATAGGGTGGTCATATCAGTGGTATTCATATAGGGTGGTCATATCAGTGGTATTCACATAGGGTGGTCATATCAGTGGTATTCATATAGGGTGGTCATATCAGTGGTATTCATATAGGGTGGTCATATCAGTGGTATTCATATAGGGTGGTCATATCAGTGGTATTCATATAGGGTATCAGTGGTATTCATATAGGGTGGTCATATCAGTGGTATTCACATAGGGTGGTCATATCAGTGGTATTCATATAGGGTATCAGTGGTATTCATATAGGGTATCAGTGGTATTCATATAGGGTGGTCATATCAGTGGTATTCATATAGGGTATCAGTGGTATTCATATAGGGTGGTCATATCAGTGGTATTCATATAGGGTATCAGTGGTATTCATATAGGGTGGTCATATCAGTGGTATTCAGTGGTATTCATATAGGGTATCAGTGGTATTCATATAGGGTGGTCATATCAGTGGTATTCATATAGGGTATCAGTTGTATTCATATAGGGTGGTCATATCAGTGGTATTCACATAGGGTGGTCATATCAGTGGTATTCATATAGGGTGGTCATATCAGTGGTATTCACATAGGGTGGTCATATCAGTGGTATTCATATAGAGTGGTCATATCAGTGGTATTCATATAGGGTGGTCATATCAGTGGTATTCACATAGGGTGGTCATATCAGTGGTATTCATATAGGGTATCAGTGGTATTCATATAGGGTGGTCATATCAGTGGTATTCATATAGGGTATCAGTGGTATTCATATAGGGTGGTCATATCAGTGGTATTCATATAGGGTATCAGTGGTATTCATATAGAGTGGTCATATCAGTGGTATTCATATCGGGTGGTCATGTCAGTGGTATTCATATAGGGTATCAGTGGTATTCATATAGGGTGGTCATATCAGTGGTATTCACATAGGGTGGTCATATCAGTGGTATTCATATAGGGTATCAGTGGTATTCATATAGGGTATCAGTGGTATTCATATAGGGTGGTCATATCAGTGGTATTCATATAGGGTATCAGTGGTATTCATATAGGGTGGTCATATCAGTGGTATTCATATAGGGTATCAGTGGTATTCATATAGGGTGGTCATATCAGTGGTATTCAGTGGTATTCATATAGGGTATCAGTGGTATTCATATAGGGTGGTCATATCAGTGGTATTCATATAGGGTATCAGTTGTATTCATATAGGGTGGTCATATCAGTGGTATTCACATAGGGTGGTCATATCAGTGGTATTCATATAGGGTGGTCATATCAGTGGTATTCACATAGGGTGGTCATATCAGTGGTATTCATATAGGGTGGTCATATCAGTGGTATTCACATAGGGTGGTCATATCAGTGGTATTCATATCAGGTGGTCATATCCGTGGTATTCATATAGGGTGGTCATATCAGTGGTATTCACATAGGGTATCAGTGGTATTCATATAGGGTGGTCATATCAGTGGTATTCATATAGGGTATCAGTGGTATTCATATAGGGTGGTCATATCAGTGGTATTCATATAGGGTATCAGTGGTATTCATATAGGGTGGTCATATCAGTGGTATTCATATAGGGTATCAGTGGTATTCATATAGGGTGGTCATATCAGTGGTATTCATATAGGGTATCAGTGGTATTCATATAGGGTGGTCATATCAGTGGTATTCATATAGGGTGGTCATATCAGTGGTATTCATATAGGGTATCAGTGGTATTCATATAGGGTGGTCATATCAGTGGTATTCATATAGGGTATCAGTGGTATTCATATAGGGTGGTCATATCAGTGGTATTCATATAGGGTATCAGTGGTATTCATATAGTGGTCATATCAGTGGTATTCATATAGGGTGGTCATATCAGTGGTATTCATATAGGGTATCAGTGGTATTCATATAGGGTGGTCATATCAGTGGTATTCACATAGGGTGGTCATATCAGTGGTATTCATATAGGGTATCAGTGGTATTCATATAGGGTATCAGTGGTATTCATATAGGGTGGTCATATCAGTGGTATTCATATAGGGTATCAGTGGTATTCATATAGGGTGGTCATATCAGTGGTATTCATATAGGGTATCAGTGGTATTCATATAGGGTGGTCATATCAGTGGTATTCAGTGGTATTCATATAGGGTATCAGTGGTATTCATATAGGGTGGTCATATCAGTGGTATTCATATAGGGTATCAGTGGTATTCATATAGGGTGGTCATATCAGTGGTATTCACATAGGGTGGTCATATCAGTGGTATTCATATAGGGTGGTCATATCAGTGGTATTCATATAGGGTGGTCATATCAGTGGTATTCATATAGGGTATCAGTGGTATTCATATAGGGTATCAGTGGTATTCATATAGGGTATCAGTGGTATTCATATAGGGTGGTCATATCAGTGGTATTCACATAGGGTGGTCATATCGGTGGTATTCATATAGGGTATCAGTGGTATTCATATAGGGTATCAGTAGTATTCATATAGGGTGGTCATATCAGTGGTTTTCATATATGGTATCAGTGGTATTCATATAGAGTGGTCGTATCAGTGGTATTCATATAGGGTATCCGTGGTATTCATATAGGGTGGTCATATCAGTGGTATTCAGTGGTATTCATATAGGGTATCAGTGGTATTCATATAGGGTGGTCATATCAGTGGTATTCATATAGGGTATCAGTTGTATTCATATAGGGTGGTCATATCAGTGGTATTCACATAGGGTGGTCATATCAGTGGTATTCATATAGGGTGGTCATATCAGTGGTATTCACATAGGGTGGTCATATCAGTGGTATTCATATAGAGTGGTCATATCAGTGGTATTCATATAGGGTGGTCATATCAGTGGTATTCACATAGGGTTGTCATATCAGTGGTATTCATATAGGGTATCAGTGGTATTCATATAGGGTGGTCATATCAGTGGTATTCATATAGGGTATCAGTGGTATTCATATAGGGTGGTCATATCAGTGGTATTCATATAGGGTATCAGTAGTATTCATATAGGGTGGTCATATCAGTGGTATTCATATAGGGTATCAGTGGTATTCATATAGGGTGGTCATATCAGTGGTATTCATATAGGGTATCAGTGGTATTCATATAGAGTGGTCATATCAGTGGTATTCATATAGGGTGGTCATATCAGTGGTATTCATATAGGGTATCAGTGGTATTCATATAGGGTGGTCATATCAGTGGTATTCACATAGGGTGGTCATATCGGTGGTATTCATATAGGGTATCAGTGGTATTCATATAGGGTATCAGTAGTATTCATATAGGGTGGTCATATCAGTGGTATTCATATATGGTATCAGTGGTATTCATATAGGGTGGTCATATCAGTGGTATTCATATAGGGTATCCGTGGTATTCATATAGGGTGGTCATATCAGTGGTATTCAGTGGTATTCATATAGGGTATCAGTGGTATTCATATAGGGTGGTCATATCAGTGGTATTCATATAGGGTATCAGTGGTATTCATATAGGGTGGTCATATCAGTGGTATTCACATAGGGTGGTCATATCAGTGGTATTCATATAGGGTGGTCATATCAGTGGTATTCACATAGGGTGGTCATATCAGTGGTATTCATATAGAGTGGTCATATCAGTGGTATTCATATAGGGTGGTCATATCAGTGGTATTCATATAGGGTATCAGTGGTATTCATATAGGGTATCAGTGGTATTCATATAGGGTGGTCATATCAGTGGTATTCACATAGGGTGGTCATATCAGTGGTATTCATATAGGGTATCAGTGGTATTCATATAGGGTGGTCATATCAGTGGTATTCATATAGGGTATCAGTGGTATTAATATAGGGTGGTCATATCAGTGGTATTCACATAGGGTGGTCATATCAGTGGTATTCATATCAGGTGGTCATATCAGTGGTATTCATATAGGGTGGTCATATCAGTGGTATTCACATAGGGTATCAGTGGTATTCATATAGGGTGGTCATATCAGTGGTATTCACATAGGGTATCAGTGGTATTCATATAGGGTGGTCATATCAGTGGTATTCATATAGGGTATCAGTGGTATTCATATAGGGTATCAGTGGTATTCATATAGGGTGGTCATATCAGTGGTATTCATATAGGGTGGTCATATCAGTGGTATTCACATAGGGTGGTCATATCAGTGGTATTCATATAGAGTGGTCATATCAGTGGTATTCATATAGGGTATCAGTGGTATTCATATAGGGTGGTCATATCAGTGGTATTCACATAGGGTGGTCATATCAGTGGTATTCATATAGAGTGGTCATATCAGTGGTATTCACATAGGGTGGTCATATCAGTGGTATTCATATAGGGTGGTCATATCAGTGGTATTCATATAGGGTATCAGTGGTATTCATATAGGGTGGTCATATCAGTGGTATTCACATAGGGTGGTCATATCAGTGGTATTCACATAGGGTGGTCATATCAGTGGTATTCATATAGGGTATCAGTGGTAGTCATATAGGGTGGTCATATCAGTGGTATTCATATAGGGTATCAGTGGTATTCATATAGGGTGGTCATATCAGTGGTATTCATATAAGGTATCAGTGGTATTCATATAGGGTGGTCATATCAGTGGTATTCACATAGGGTGGTCATATCAGTGGTATTCATATCAGGTGGTCATATCCGTGGTATTCATATAGGGTGGTCATATCAGTGGTATTCATATAGGGTATCAGTGGTATTCATATAGGGTGGTCATATCAGTGGTATTCACATAGGGTGGTCATATCAGTGGTATTCATATAGAGTGGTCATATCAGTGGTATTCATATAGGGTGGTCATATCAGTGGTATTCACATAGGGTGGTCATATCAGTGGTATTCATATAGGGTATCAGTGGTATTCATATAGGGTGGTCATATCAGTGGTATTCATATAGGGTATCAGTGGTATTCATATAGGGTGGTCATATCAGTGGTATTCATATAGGGTATCAGTAGTATTCATATAGGGTGGTCATATCAGTGGTATTCACATAGGGTATCAGTGGTATTCATATAGGGTGGTCATATCAGTGGTATTCATATAGGGTATCAGTGGTATTCATATAGAGTGGTCATATCAGTGGTATTCATATAGGGTGGTCATATCAGTGGTATTCATATAGGGTATCAGTGGTATTCATATAGGGTGGTCATATCAGTGGTATTCACATAGGGTGGTCATATCGGTGGTATTCATATAGGGTATCAGTGGTATTCATATAGGGTATCAGTAGTATTCATATAGGGTGGTCATATCAGTGGTATTCATATATGGTATCAGTGGTATTCATATAGAGTGGTCATATCAGTGGTATTCATATAGGGTATCCGTGGTATTCATATAGGGTGGTCATATCAGTGGTATTCAGTGGTATTCATATAGGGTATCAGTGGTATTCATATAGGGTGGTCATATCAGTGGTATTCATATAGGGTATCAGTGGTATTCATATAGGGTGGTCATATCAGTGGTATTCACATAGGGTGGTCATATCAGTGGTATTCATATAGGGTGGTCATATCAGTGGTATTCATATAGGGTGGTCATATCAGTGGTATTCATATAGGTGGTCATATCAGTGGTATTCATATAGGGTGGTCATATCAGTGGTATTCATATAGGGTATCAGTGGTATTCATATAGGGTATCAGTGGTATTCATATAGGGTGGTCATATCAGTGGTATTCACATAGGGTGGTCATATCAGTGGTATTCATATAGGGTATCAGTGGTATTCATATAGGGTGGTCATATCAGTGGTATTCATATAGGGTATCAGTGGTATTCATATAGGGTGGTCATATCAGTGGTATTCACATAGGGTGGTCATATCAGTGGTATTCATATAGGGTGGTCATATCAGTGGTATTCATATAGGGTATCAGTGGTATTCATATAGGGTGGTCATATCAGTGGTATTCATATAGGGTATCAGTGGTATTCATATAGGGTGGTCATATCAGTGGTATTCATATAGGGTATCAGTGGTATTCATATAGGGTATCAGTGGTATTCATATAGGGTGGTCATATCAGTGGTATTCATATAGGGTGGTCATATCAGTGGTATTCATAGGGTGGTCATATCAGTGGTATTCATATAGGGTGGTCATATCAGTGGTATTCATATAGGGTATCAGTGGTATTCATATAGGGTGGTCATATCAGTGGTATTCACATAGGGTGGTCATATCAGTGGTATTCATATAGGGTGGTCATATCAGTGGTATTCATATAGGGTGGTCATATCAGTGGTATTCATATAGGGTGGTCATATCAGTGGTATTCATATAGGGTATCAGTGGTATTCATATAGGGTGGTCATATCAGTGGTATTCATATAGGGTGGTCATATCAGTGGTATTCATATAGGGTGGTCATATCAGTGGTATTCATATAGGGTATCAGTGGTATTCATATAGGGTGGTCATATCAGTGGTATTCATATAGGGTATCAGTGGTATTCATATAGGGTGGTCATATCAGTGGTATTCATATAGGGTATCAGTGGTATTCATATAGGGTGGTCATATCAGTGGTATTCACATAGGGTGGTCATATCAGTGGTATTCATATCAGGTGGTCATATCCGTGGTATTCATATAGGGTGGTCATATCAGTGGTATTCACATAGGGTATCAGTGGTATTCATATAGGGTGGTCATATCAGTGGTATTCACATAGGGTGGTCATATCAGTGGTATTCATATCAGAGTGGTCATATCAGTGGTATTCATATAGGGTGGTCATATCAGTGGTATTCATATAGGGTGGTCATATCAGTGGTATTCATATAGGGTATCAGTGGTATTCATATAGGGTGGTCATATCAGTGGTATTCATATAGGGTATCAGTGGTATTCATATAGGGTGGTCATATCAGTGGTATTCATATAGGGTATCAGTGGTATTCATATAGGGTGGTCATATCAGTGGTATTCATATAGGGTATCAGTGGTATTCATATAGGGTGGTCATATCAGTGGTATTCATATAGGGTATCAGTGGTATTCATATAGGGTGGTCATATCAGTGGTATTCATATAGGGTGGTCATATCAGTGGTATTCATATAGGGTATCAGTGGTATTCATATAGGGTGGTCATATCAGTGGTATTCACATAGGGTGGTCATATCAGTGGTATTCATATAGGGTATCAGTGGTATTCATATAGGGTATCAGTAGTATTCATATAGGGTGGTCATATCAGTGGTATTCATATATGGTATCAGTGGTATTCATATAGAGTGGTCGTATCAGTGGTATTCATATAGGGTATCAGTGGTATTCATATAGGGTGGTCATATCAGTGGTATTCAGTGGTATTCATATAGGGTATCAGTGGTATTCATATAGGGTGGTCATATCAGTGGTATTCATATAGGGTATCAGTTGTATTCATATAGAGTGGTCATATCAGTGGTATTCACATAGGGTGGTCATATCGGTGGTATTCATATAGGGTATCAGTGGTATTCATATAGGGTATCAGTAGTATTCATATAGGGTGGTCATATCAGTGGTTTTCATATATGGTATCAGTGGTATTCATATAGAGTGGTCATATCAGTGGTATTCATATAGGGTATCCGTGGTATTCATATAGGGTGGTCATATCAGTGGTATTCAGTGGTATTCATATAGGGTATCAGTGGTATTCATATAGGGTGGTCATATCAGTGGTATTCATATAGGGTATCAGTGGTATTCATATAGGGTGGTCATATCAGTGGTATTCACATAGGGTGGTCATATCAGTGGTATTCATATAGGGTGGTCATATCAGTGGTATTCACATAGGGTGGTCATATCAGTGGTATTCATATAGGGTGGTCATATCAGTGGTATTCATATAGGGTGGTCATATCAGTGGTATTCATATAGGGTATCAGTGGTATTCATATAGGGTATCAGTGGTATTCATATAGGGTGGTCATATCAGTGGTATTCACATAGGGTGGTCATATCAGTGGTATTCATATAGGGTATCAGTGGTATTCATATAGGGTGGTCATATCAGTGGTATTCATATAGGGTATCAGTGGTATTCATATAGGGTGGTCATATCAGTGGTATTCACATAGGGTGGTCATATCAGTGGTATTCATATCAGGTGGTCATATCAGTGGTATTCATATAGGGTGGTCATATCAGTGGTATTCATATAGGGTATCAGTGGTATTCATATAGGGTGGTCATATCAGTGGTATTCATATAGGGTATCAGTGGTATTCATATAGGGTGGTCATATCAGTGGTATTCATATAGGGTATCAGTGGTATTCATATAGGGTATCAGTGGTATTCATATAGGGTGGTCATATCAGTGGTATTCATATAGGGTGGTCATATCAGTGGTATTCACATAGGGTGGTCATATCAGTGGTATTCATATAGGGTGGTCATATCAGTGGTATTCATATAGGGTATCAGTGGTATTCATATAGGGTGGTCATATCAGTGGTATTCACATAGGGTGGTCATATCAGTGGTATTCATATAGAGTGGTCATATCAGTGGTATTCACATAGGGTGGTCATATCAGTGGTATTCATATAGGGTGGTCATATCAGTGGTATTCATATAGGGTATCAGTGGTATTCATATAGGGTGGTCATATCAGTGGTATTCACATAGGGTGGTCATATCAGTGGTATTCATATAGGGTATCAGTGGTATTCATATAGGGTGGTCATATCAGTGGTATTCATATAGGGTATCAGTGGTATTCATATAGGGTGGTCATATCAGTGGTATTCATATAGGGTATCAGTGGTATTCATATAGGGTATCAGTGGTATTCATATAGGGTGGTCATATCAGTGGTATTCATATAGGGTGGTCATATCAGTGGTATTCATATAGGGTGGTCATATCAGTGGTATTCATATAGGGTGGTCATATCAGTGGTATTCATATAGGGTATCAGTGGTATTCATATAGGGTGGTCATATCAGTGGTATTCACATAGGGTGGTCATATCAGTGGTATTCATATAGGGTGGTCATATCAGTGGTATTCACATAGGGTGGTCATATCAGTGGTATTCATATAGGGTGGTCATATCAGTGGTATTCATATAGGGTATCAGTGGTATTCATATAGGGTGGTCATATCAGTGGTATTCACATAGGGTGGTCATATCAGTGGTATTCACATAGGGTGGTCATATCAGTGGTATTCATATAGGGTATCAGTGGTATTCATATAGGGTGGTCATATCAGTGGTATTCATATAGGGTATCAGTGGTATTCATATAGGGTGGTCATATCAGTGGTATTCATATAGGGTATCAGTGGTATTCATATAGGGTGGTCATATCAGTGGTATTCACATAGGGTGGTCATATCAGTGGTATTCATATCAGGTGGTCATATCAGTGGTATTCATATAGGGTGGTCATATCAGTGGTATTCATATAGGGTATCAGTGGTATTCATATAGGGTGGTCATATCAGTGGTATTCATATAGGGTGGTCATATCAGTGGTATTCATATAGAGTGTTCATAATAGTGGTATTCATATAGGGTGGTCATATCAGTGGTATTCACATAGGGTGGTCATATCAGTGGTATTCATATAGGGTATCAGTGGTATTCATATAGGGTGGTCATATCAGTGGTATTCATATAGGGTATCAGTGGTATTCATATAGGGTGGTCATATCAGTGGTATTCATATAGGGTATCAGTGGTATTCATATAGGGTGGTCATATCAGTGGTATTCATATAGGGTATCAGTGGTATTCATATAGGGTGGTCATATCAGTGGTATTCATATAGGGTATCAGTGGTATTCATATCAGGTGGTCATATCCGTGGTATTCATATAGGGTGGTCATATCAGTGGTATTCATATAGGGTATCAGTGGTATTCATATAGGGTGGTCATATCAGTGGTATTCACATAGGGTGGTCATATCGGTGGTATTCATATAGGGTATCAGTGGTATTCATATAGGGTATCAGTAGTATTCATATAGGGTGGTCATATCAGTGGTATTCATATATGGTATCAGTGGTATTCATATAGAGTGGTCATATCAGTGGTATTCATATAGGGTATCCGTGGTATTCATATAGGGTGGTCATATCAGTGGTATTCAGTGGTATTCATATAGGGTATCAGTGGTATTCATATAGGGTGGTCATATCAGTGGTATTCACATAGGGTGGTCATATCAGTGGTATTCATATAGGGTGGTCATATCAGTGGTATTCACATAGGGTGGTCATATCAGTGGTATTCATATAGAGTGGTCATATCAGTGGTATTCATATAGGGTGGTCATATCAGTGGTATTCATATAGGGTATCAGTGGTATTCCTATAGGGTGGTCATATCAGTGGTATTCAGTGGTATTCATATAGGGTATCAGTTGTATTCATATAGGGTGGTCATATCAGTGGTATTCACATAGGGTGGTCATATCAGTGGTATTCATATAGGGTGGTCATATCAGTGGTATTCACATAGGGTGGTCATATCAGTGGTATTCATATAGAGTGGTCATATCAGTGGTATTCATATAGGGTGGTCATATCAGTGGTATTCATATAGGGTATCAGTGGTATTCATATAGGGTATCAGTGGTATTCATATAGAGTGGTCATATCAGTGGTATTCATATAGGGTATCCGTGGTATTCATATAGGGTGGTCATATCAGTGGTATTCAGTGGTATTCATATAGGGTATCAGTTGTATTCATATAGGGTGGTCATATCAGTGGTATTCACATAGGGTGGTCATATCAGTGGTATTCATATAGGGTGGTCATATCAGTGGTATTCACATAGGGTGGTCATATCAGTGGTATTCATATAGAGTGGTCATATCAGTGGTATTCATATAGGGTGGTCATATCAGTGGTATTCATATAGGGTATCAGTGGTATTCCTATAGGGTATCAGTGGTATTCATATAGGGTGGTCATATCAGTGGTATTCATATAGGGTATCAGTGGTATTCATATAGGGTGGTCATATCAGTGGTATTCACATAGGGTGGTCATATCAGTGGTATTCATATAGAGTGGTCATATCAGTGGTATTCATATAGGGTATCAGTGGTATTCATATAGGGTGGTCATATCAGTGGTATTCACATAGGGTGGTCATATCAGTGGTATTCATATAGAGTGGTCATATCAGTGGTATTCACATAGGGTGGTCATATCAGTGGTATTCATATAGAGTGGTCATATCAGTGGTATTCACATAGGGTGGTCATATCAGTGGTATTCATATAGGGTATCAGTGGTATTCATATAGGGTGGTCATATCAGTGGTATTCATATAGGGTATCAGTGGTATTCATATAGGGTGGTCATATCAGTGGTATTCACATAGGGTGGTCATATCAGTGGTATTCATATCAGGTGGTCATATCCGTGGTATTCATATAGGGTGGTCATATCAGTGGTATTCACATAGGGTATCAGTGGTATTCATATAGGGTGGTCATATCAGTGGTATTCATATAGGGTATCAGTGGTATTCATATAGGGTGGTCATATCAGTGGTATTCATATAGGGTATCAGTGGTATTCATATAGGGTATCAGTGGTATTCATATAGGGTGGTCATATCAGTGGTATTCATATAGGGTGGTCATATCAGTGGTATTCATATAGGGTGGTCATATCAGTGGTATTCATATAGGGTGGTCATATCAGTGGTATTCATATAGGGTATCAGTGGTATTCATATAGGGTGGTCATATCAGTGGTATTCACATAGGGTGGTCATATCAGTGGTATTCATATAGAGTGGTCATATCAGTGGTATTCACATAGGGTGGTCATATCAGTGGTATTCATATAGGGTGGTCATATCAGTGGTATTCATATAGGGTATCAGTGGTATTCATATAGGGTGGTCATATCAGTGGTATTCACATAGGATGGTCATATCAGTGGTATTCATATAGGGTATCAGTGGTAGTCATATAGGGTGGTCATATCAGTGGTATTCATATAGGGTATCAGTGGTATTCATATAGGGTGGTCATATCAGTGGTATTCATATAAGGTGCTGTACAGCACTTTGAGATATCAGCTGATGTACGAAGGGCTATATAAATAATTTGATTTGATTTGATTTGATATCAGTGGTATTCACATAGGGTGGTCATATCAGTGGTATTCATATAGGGTATCAGTGGTAGTCATATAGGGTGGTCATATCAGTGGTATTCATATAGGGTATCAGTGGTATTCATATAGGGTGGTCATATCAGTGGTATTCATATAAGGTATCAGTGGTATTCATATAGGGTGGTCATATCAGTGGTATTCACATAGGGTGGTCATATCAGTGGTATTCATATCAGGTGGTCATATCCGTGGTATTCATATAGGGTGGTCATATCAGTGGTATTCACATAGGGTGGTCATATCAGTGGTATTCATATAGGGTGGTCATATCAGTGGTATTCATATAGGGTGGTCATATCAGTGGTATTCATATAGAGTGGTCATATCAGTGGTATTCATATAGGGTGGTCATATCAGTGGTATTCATATAGGGTATCAGTGGTATTCCTATAGGGTATCAGTGGTATTCATATAGGGTGGTCATATCAGTGGTATTCATATAGGGTATCAGTGGTATTCATATAGGGTGGTCATATCAGTGGTATTCACATAGGGTGGTCATATCAGTGGTATTCATATAGGGTGGTCATATCAGTGGTATTCATATAGGGTATCAGTGGTATTCATATAGGGTGGTCATATCAGTGGTATTCACATAGGGTGGTCATATCAGTGGTATTCATATAGAGTGGTCATATCAGTGGTATTCACATAGGGTGGTCATATCAGTGGTATTCATATAGGGTGGTCATATCAGTGGTATTCATATAGGGTGGTCATATCAGTGGTATTCATATAGGGTGGTCATATCAGTGGTATTCATATAGGGTATCAGTGGTATTCATATAGGGTGGTCATATCAGTGGTATTCACATAGGGTGGTCATATCAGTGGTATTCATATAGGGTGGTCATATCAGTGGTATTCATATAGGGTGGTCATATCAGTGGTATTCATATAGGGTGGTCATATCAGTGGTATTCACATAGGGTATCAGTGGTATTCATATAGGGTGGTCATATCAGTGGTATTCATATAGGGTATCAGTGGTATTCCTATAGGGTATCAGTGGTATTCATATAGGGTGGTCATATCAGTGGTATTCACATAGGGTATCAGTGGTATTCATATAGGGTGGTCATATCAGTGGTATTCACATAGGGTGGTCATATCAGTGGTATTCATATAGAGTGTTCATAATAGTGGTATTCATATAGGGTGGTCATATCAGTGGTATTCATATAGAGTGGTCGTATCAGTGGTATTCATATAGGGTATCCGTGGTATTCATATAGGGTGGTCATATCAGTGGTATTCAGTGGTATTCATATAGGGTATCAGTGGTATTCATATAGGGTGGTCATATCAGTGGTATTCATATAGGGTATCAGTTGTATTCATATAGGGTGGTCATATCAGTGGTATTCACATAGGGTGGTCATATCAGTGGTATTCATATAGGGTATCAGTTGTATTCATATAGGGTGGTCATATCAGTGGTATTCACATAGGGTGGTCATATCAGTGGTATTCATATAGGGTGGTCATATCAGTGGTATTCACATAGGGTGGTCATATCAGTGGTATTCATATAGAGTGGTCATATCAGTGGTATTCATATAGGGTGGTCATATCAGTGGTATTCATATAGGGTATCAGTGGTATTCCTATAGGGTATCAGTGGTATTCATATAGGGTGGTCATATCAGTGGTATTCATATAGGGTATCAGTGGTATTCATATAGGGTGGTCATATCAGTGGTATTCACATAGGGTGGTCATATCAGTGGTATTCATATAGAGTGGTCATATCAGTGGTATTCATATAGGGTATCAGTGGTATTCATATAGGGTGGTCATATCAGTGGTATTCACATAGGGTGGTCATATCAGTGGTATTCATATAGAGTGGTCATATCAGTGGTATTCACATAGGGTGGTCATATCAGTGGTATTCATATAGAGTGGTCATATCAGTGGTATTCACATAGGGTGGTCATATCAGTGGTATTCATATAGGTGGTCATATCAGTGGTATTCATATAGGGTATCAGTGGTATTCATATAGGGTATCAGTGGTATTCATATAGGGTGGTCATATCAGTGGTATTCATATAGGGTATCAGTGGTATTCATATAGGGTATCAGTGGTATTCATATAGGGTGGTCATATCAGTGGTATTCATATAGGGTATCAGTGGTATTCATATAGGGTGGTCATATCAGTGGTATTCACATAGGGTGGTCATATCAGTGGTATTCATATAGAGTGGTCATATCAGTGGTATTCATATAGGGTGGTCATATCAGTGGTATTCATATAGGGTGGTCATATCAGTGGTATTCATATAGGGTGGTCATATCAGTGGTATTCATATAGGGTATCAGTGGTATTCATATAGGGTATCAGTGGTATTCATATAGGGTGGTCATATCAGTGGTATTCATATAGGGTATCAGTGGTATTCATATAGGGTGGTCATATCAGTGGTATTCACATAGGGTGGTCATATCAGTGGTATTCATATAGGGTGGTCATATCAGTGGTATTCATATAGGGTATCAGTGGTATTCATATAGGGTGGTCATATCAGTGGTATTCACATAGGGTGGTCATATCAGTGGTATTCATATAGGTGGTCATATCAGTGGTATTCACATAGGGTGGTCATATCAGTGGTATTCATATAGGTGGTCATATCAGTGGTATTCATATAGGGTGGTCATATCAGTGGTATTCATATAGGGTGGTCATATCAGTGGTATTCATATAGGGTATCAGTGGTATTCATATAGGGTGGTCATATCAGTGGTATTCACATAGGGTGGTCATATCAGTGGTATTCATATAGAGTGGTCATATCAGTGGTATTCACATAGGGTGGTCATATCAGTGGTATTCATATAGGGTGGTCATATCAGTGGTATTCACATAGGGTATCAGTGGTATTCATATAGGGTGGTCATATCAGTGGTATTCATATAGGGTATCAGTGGTATTCCTATAGGGTATCAGTGGTATTCATATAGGGTGGTCATATCAGTGGTATTCATATAGGGTATCAGTGGTATTCATATAGGGTGGTCATATCAGTGGTATTCACATAGGGTGGTCATATCAGTGGTATTCATATAGGGTATCAGTGGTATTCATATAGGGTGGTCATATCAGTGGTATTCATATAGGGTATCAGTGGTATTCATATAGGGTGGTCATATCAGTGGTATTCATATAGGGTATCAGTGGTATTCATATAGGGTGGTCATATCAGTGGTATTCATATAGGGTATCAGTGGTATTCATATAGGGTGGTCATATCAGTGGTATTCATATAGGGTATCAGTGGTATTCATATAGAGTGGTCATATCAGTGGTATTCATATCGGGTGGTCATATCAGTGGTATTCATATAGGGTATCAGTGGTATTCATATAGGGTGGTCATATCAGTGGTATTCACATAGGGTGGTCATATCGGTGGTATTCATATAGGGTATCAGTGGTATTCATATAGGGTATCAGTAGTATTCATATAGGGTGGTAATATCAGTGGTATTCATATATGGTATCAGTGGTATTCATATAGAGTGGTCGTATCAGTGGTATTCATATAGGGTATCCGTGGTATTCATATAGGGTGGTCATATCAGTGGTATTCAGTTGTATTCATATAGGGTGGTCATATCAGTGGTATTCACATAGGGTGGTCATATCAGTGGTATTCATATAGGGTGGTCATATCAGTGGTATTCACATAGGGTGGTCATATCAGTGGTATTCATATAGAGTGGTCATATCAGTGGTATTCATATAGGGTGGTCATATCAGTGGTATTCATATAGGGTATCAGTGGTATTCCTATAGGGTATCAGTGGTATTCATATAGGGTGGTCATATCAGTGGTATTCATATAGGGTATCAGTGGTATTCATATAGGGTGGTCATATCAGTGGTATTCACATAGGGTGGTCATATCAGTGGTATTCATATAGGGTGGTCATATCAGTGGTATTCATATAGGGTATCAGTGGTATTCATATAGGGTGGTCATATCAGTGGTATTCACATAGGGTGGTCATATCAGTGGTATTCATATAGGGTGGTCATATCAGTGGTATTCATATAGGGTGGTCATATCAGTGGTATTCATATAGGGTGGTCATATCAGTGGTATTCATATAGAGTATCAGTGGTATTCATATCAGGTGGTCATATCCGTGGTATTCATATAGGGTGGTCATATCAGTGGTATTCATATAGGGTATCAGTGGTATTCATATAGGGTGGTCATATCAGTGGTATTCACATAGGGTGGTCATATCAGTGGTATTCATATAGAGTGGTCATATCAGTGGTATTCATATAGGGTGGTCATATCAGTGGTATTCACATAGGGTGGTCATATCAGTGGTATTCATATAGGGTATCAGTGGTATTCATATAGGGTGGTCATATCAGTGGTATTCATATAGGGTATCAGTGGTATTCCTATAGGGTATCAGTGGTATTCATATAGGGTGGTCATATCAGTGGTATTCATATAGGGTATCAGTGGTATTCATATAGGGTGGTCATATCAGTGGTATTCACATAGGGTGGTCATATCAGTGGTATTCATATAGAGTGGTCATATCAGTGGTATTCATATAGGGTATCAGTGGTATTCATATAGGGTGGTCATATCAGTGGTATTCACATAGGGTGGTCATATCAGTGGTATTCATATAGGGTGGTCATATCAGTGGTATTCATATAGGGTGGTCATATCAGTGGTATTCATATAGGGTATCAGTGGTATTCATATAGGGTGGTCATATCAGTGGTATTCACATAGGGTGGTCATATCAGTGGTATTCATATAGAGTGGTCATATCAGTGGTATTCACATAGGGTGGTCATATAAGTGGTATTCATATAGGGTGGTCATATCAGTGGTATTCACATAGGGTGGTCATATCAGTGGTATTCATATCAGGTGGTCATATCCGTGGTATTCATATAGGGTGGTCATATCAGTGGTATTCATATAGGGTATCAGTGGTATTCATATAGGGTGGTCATATCAGTGGTATTCACATAGGGTGGTCATATCAGTGGTATTCACATAGGGTGGTCATATCAGTGGTATTCATATAGAGTGGTCATATCAGTGGTATTCATATAGGGTGGTCATATCAGTGGTATTCACATAGGGTGGTCATATCAGTGGTATTCATATAGGGTATCAGTGGTATTCATATAGGGTGGTCATATCAGTGGTATTCATATAGGGTATCAGTGGTATTCATATAGGGTGGTCATATCAGTGGTATTCATATAGGGTATCAGTAGTATTCATATAGGGTGGTCATATCAGTGGTATTCACATAGGGTATCAGTGGTATTCATATAGGGTGGTCATATCAGTGGTATTCATATAGGGTATCAGTGGTATTCATATAGGGTGGTCATATCAGTGGTATTCACATAGGGTGGTCATATCAGTGGTATTCATATAGAGTGGTCATATCAGTGGTATTCACATAGGGTGGTCATATCAGTGGTATTCATATAGGGTGGTCATATCAGTGGTATTCATATAGGGTATCAGTAGTATTCATATAGGGTGGTCATATCAGTGGTATTCATATATGGTATCAGTGGTATTCATATAGAGTGGTCGTATCAGTGGTATTCATATAGGGTATCCGTGGTATTCATATAGGGTGGTCATATCAGTGGTATTCAGTGGTATTCATATAGGGTATCAGTGGTATTCATATAGGGTGGTCATATCAGTGGTATTCATATAGGGTATCAGTTGTATTCATATAGGGTGGTCATATCAGTGGTATTCACATAGGGTGGTCATATCAGTGGTATTCATATAGGGTGGTCATATCAGTGGTATTCACATAGGGTGGTCATATCAGTGGTATTCATATAGGGTGGTCATATCAGTGGTATTCATATAGGGTGGTCATATCAGTGGTATTCATATAGGGTATCAGTGGTATTCATATAGGGTGGTCATATCAGTGGTATTCATATAGGGTGGTCATATCAGTGGTATTCATATAGGGTATCAGTGGTATTCATATAGGGTGGTCATATCAGTGGTATTCACATAGGGTGGTCATATCAGTGGTATTCATATAGGGTATCAGTGGTATTCATATAGGGTATCAGTGGTATTCATATAGGGTGGTCATATCAGTGGTATTCATATAGGGTATCAGTGGTATTCATATAGGGTGGTCATATCAGTGGTATTCATATAGGGTATCAGTGGTATTCATATAGGGTGGTCATATCAGTGGTATTCAGTGGTATTCATATAGGGTATCAGTGGTATTCATATAGGGTGGTCATATCAGTGGTATTCATATAGGGTGGTCATATCAGTGGTATTCATATAGGGTGGTCATATCAGTGGTATTCACATAGGGTGGTCATATCAGTGGTATTCATATAGGGTGGTCATATCAGTGGTATTCATATAGGGTGGTCATATCAGTGGTATTCATATAGGGTATCAGTGGTATTCATATAGGGTGGTCATATCAGTGGTATTCAGTGGTATTCATATAGGGTATCAGTGGTATTCATATAGGGTGGTCATATCAGTGGTATTCATATAGGGTGGTCATATCAGTGGTATTCATATAGGGTGGTCATATCAGTGGTATTCATATAGGGTGGTCATATCAGTGGTATTCATATAGAGTGGTCATATCAGTGGTATTCATATAGGGTGGTCATATCAGTGGTATTCATATAGGGTATCAGTGGTATTCATATAGGGTGGTCATATCAGTGGTATTCATATAGGGTGGTCATATCAGTGGTATTCATATAGGGTATCAGTGGTATTCATATAGGGTGGTCATATCAGTGGTATTCACATAGGGTGGTCATATCAGTGGTATTCATATAGGGTATCAGTGGTATTCATATAGGGTATCAGTGGTATTCATATAGGGTGGTCATATCAGTGGTATTCATATAGGGTATCAGTGGTATTCATATAGGGTGGTCATATCAGTGGTATTCATATAGGGTATCAGTGGTATTCATATAGGGTGGTCATATCAGTGGTATTCAGTGGTATTCATATAGGGTATCAGTGGTATTCATATAGGGTGGTCATATCAGTGGTATTCACATAGGGTGGTCATATCAGTGGTATTCATATAGGGTGGTCATATCAGTGGTATTCACATAGGGTGGTCATATCAGTGGTATTCATATAGTGGTCATATCAGTGGTATTCATATAGGGTGGTCATATCAGTGGTATTCATATAGGGTATCAGTGGTATTCCTATAGGGTGGTCATATCAGTGGTATTCAGTGGTATTCATATAGGGTATCAGTTGTATTCATATAGGGTGGTCATATCAGTGGTATTCACATAGGGTGGTCATATCAGTGGTATTCATATAGGGTGGTCATATCAGTGGTATTCACATAGGGTGGTCATATCAGTGGTATTCATATAGGGTGGTCATATCAGTGGTATTCATATAGGGTGGTCATATCAGTGGTATTCATATAGGGTATCAGTGGTATTCCTATAGGGTATCAGTGGTATTCATATAGGGTGGTCATATCAGTGGTATTCATATAGGGTATCCGTGGTATTCATATAGGGTGGTCATATCAGTGGTATTCAGTGGTATTCATATAGGGTATCAGTTGTATTCATATAGGGTGGTCATATCAGTGGTATTCACATAGGGTGGTCATATCAGTGGTATTCATATAGGGTGGTCATATCAGTGGTATTCACATAGGGTGGTCATATCAGTGGTATTCATATAGGTGGTCATATCAGTGGTATTCATATAGGGTGGTCATATCAGTGGTATTCATATAGGGTATCAGTGGTATTCATATAGGGTATCAGTGGTATTCATATAGGGTGGTCATATCAGTGGTATTCATATAGGGTATCAGTGGTATTCATATAGGGTGGTCATATCAGTGGTATTCACATAGGGTGGTCATATCAGTGGTATTCATATAGGGTGGTCATATCAGTGGTATTCATATAGGGTATCAGTGGTATTCATATAGGGTGGTCATATCAGTGGTATTCACATAGGGTGGTCATATCAGTGGTATTCATATAGGGTGGTCATATCAGTGGTATTCACATAGGGTGGTCATATCAGTGGTATTCATATAGGGTGGTCATATCAGTGGTATTCACATAGGGTGGTCATATCAGTGGTATTCATATAGGGTATCAGTGGTATTCATATAGGGTGGTCATATCAGTGGTATTCATATAGGGTATCAGTGGTATTCATATAGGGTGGTCATATCAGTGGTATTCACATAGGGTGGTCATATCAGTGGTATTCATATCAGGTGGTCATATCAGTGGTATTCATATAGGGTGGTCATATCAGTGGTATTCATATAGGGTATCAGTGGTATTCATATAGGGTGGTCATATCAGTGGTATTCATATAGGGTATCAGTGGTATTCATATAGGGTGGTCATATCAGTGGTATTCATATAGGGTATCAGTGGTATTCATATAGGGTATCAGTGGTATTCATATAGGGTGGTCATATCAGTGGTATTCATATAGGGTGGTCATATCAGTGGTATTCATATAGGGTGGTCATATCAGTGGTATTCATATAGAGTGGTCATATCAGTGGTATTCATATAGGGTATCAGTGGTATTCATATAGGGTGGTCATATCAGTGGTATTCACATAGGGTGGTCATATCAGTGGTATTCATATAGGGTGGTCATATCAGTGGTATTCATATAGGGTGGTCATATCAGTGGTATTCATATAGGGTGGTCATATCAGTGGTATTCATATAGGGTATCAGTGGTATTCATATAGGGTGGTCATATCAGTGGTATTCACATAGGGTGGTCATATCAGTGGTATTCATATAGGGTATCAGTGGTATTCATATAGGGTGGTCATATCAGTGGTATTCATATAGGGTATCAGTGGTATTCATATAGGGTGGTCATATCAGTGGTATTCATATAGGGTGGTACATCATTTGGATATCAGTGATTACAAGGGTGGTCATATAAGTGGATTTCATTTGATTTGATATCAGTGGTATTCACATAGGGTGGTCATATCAGTGGTATTCATATAGGGTATCAGTGGTAGTCATATAGGGTGGTCATATCAGTGGTATTCATATAGGGTATCAGTGGTATTCATATAGGGTGGTCATATCAGTGGTATTCATATAGGGTATCAGTGGTATTCATATAGGGTGGTCATATCAGTGGTATTCACATAGGGTGGTCATATCAGTGGTATTCATATCAGGTGGTCATATCCGTGGTATTCATATAGGGTGGTCATATCAGTGGTATTCACATAGGGTGGTCATATCAGTGGTATTCATATAGGGTGGTCATATCAGTGGTATTCATATAGGGTGGTCATATCAGTGGTATTCATATAGAGTGGTCATATCAGTGGTATTCATATAGGGTGGTCATATCAGTGGTATTCATATAGGGTATCAGTGGTATTCATATAGGGTATCAGTGGTATTCATATAGGGTGGTCATATCAGTGGTATTCATATAGGGTATCAGTGGTATTCATATAGGGTGGTCATATCAGTGGTATTCATATAGGGTGGTCATATCAGTGGTATTCATATAGAGTGGTCATATCAGTGGTATTCATATAGGGTATCAGTGGTATTCATATAGGGTGGTCATATCAGTGGTATTCACATAGGGTGGTCATATCAGTGGTATTCATATAGGTGGTCATATCAGTGGTATTCACATAGGGTGGTCATATCAGTGGTATTCATATAGTGGTCATATCAGTGGTATTCATATAGGGTGGTCATATCAGTGGTATTCATATAGGGTGGTCATATCAGTGGTATTCATATAGGGTATCAGTGGTATTCATATAGGGTGGTCATATCAGTGGTATTCACATAGGGTGGTCATATCAGTGGTATTCATATCAGAGTGGTCATATCAGTGGTATTCATATAGGGTGGTCATATAAGTGGTATTCATATAGGGTGGTCATATCAGTGGTATTCATATAGGGTATCAGTGGTATTCATATAGGGTGGTCATATCAGTGGTATTCATATAGGGTATCAGTGGTATTCATATAGGGTATCAGTGGTATTCATATAGGGTGGTCATATCAGTGGTATTCACATAGGGTATCAGTGGTATTCATATAGGGTGGTCATATCAGTGGTATTCACATAGGGTGGTCATATCAGTGGTATTCATATATATCAGTGGTATTCATATAGGGTGGTCATATCAGTGGTATTCATATAGTGGTATCAGTGGTATTCATATAGGGTGGTCATATCAGTGGTATTCATATAGGGTATCAGTGGTATTCATATAGGGTGGTCATATCAGTGGTATTCATATAGGGTATCAGTGGTATTCATATAGGGTGGTCATATCAGTGGTATTCATATAGGGTATCAGTGGTATTCATATAGGGTGGTCATATCAGTGGTATTCACATAGGGTGGTCATATCAGTGGTATTCATATAGGGTATCAGTGGTATTCATATAGGGTGGTCATATCAGTGGTATTCACATAGGGTGGTCATATCAGTGGTATTCATATAGGGTGGTCATATCAGTGGTATTCATATAGGGTGGTCATATCAGTGGTATTCATATAGGTGGTCATATCAGTGGTATTCATATAGGGTGGTCATATCAGTGGTATTCATATAGGGTATCAGTGGTATTCATATAGGGTATCAGTGGTATTCATATAGGGTGGTCATATCAGTGGTATTGGTATTCATATAGGGTGGTCATATCAGTGGTATTCATATAGGGTGGTCATATCAGTGGTATTCATATAGGGTGGTCATATCAGTGGTATTCATATAGGGTGGTCATATCAGTGGTATTCATATAGTGGTCATATCAGTGGTATTCATATAGGGTGGTCATATCAGTGGTATTCATATAGGTATCAGTGGTATTCATATATATCAGTGGTATTCATATAGGGTGGTCATATCAGTGGTATTCATATAGGGTGGTCATATCAGTGGTATTCATATAGGGTGGTCATATCAGTGGTATTCACATAGGTGGTCATATCAGTGGTATTCATATAGGTGGTCATATCAGTGGTATTCATATAGGGTATCAGTGGTATTCATATAGGGTGGTCATATCAGTGGTATTCATATAGGGTGGTCATATCAGTGGTATTCATATAGGGTATCAGTGGTATTCATATAGGGTGGTCATATCAGTGGTATTCATATAGGGTGGTCATATCAGTGGTATTCATATAGGGTATCAGTGGTATTCATATAGGGTGGTCATATCAGTGGTATTCATATAGGGTGGTCATATCAGTGGTATTCATATAGGGTATCAGTGGTATTCATATAGGGTGGTCATATCAGTGGTATTCATATAGGGTGGTCATATCAGTGGTATTCATATAGTGGTCATATCAGTGGTATTCATATAGGGTGGTCATATCAGTGGTATTCATATAGGGTGGTCATATCAGTGGTATTCATATAGGGTATCAGTGGTATTCATATAGGGTGGTCATATCAGTGGTATTCATATAGGGTATCAGTGGTATTCATATAGGGTATCAGTGGTATTCATATAGGGTGGTCATATCAGTGGTATTCATATAGGGTATCAGTGGTATTCATATAGGGTGGTCATATCAGTGGTATTCATATAGGGTGGTCATATCAGTGGTATTCATATAGGGTGGTCATATCAGTGGTATTCATATAGGGTGGTCATATCAGTGGTATTCATATAGGGTGGTCATATCAGTGGTATTCATATAGGGTGGTCATATCAGTGGTATTCATATAGGGTGGTCATATCAGTGGTATTCATATAGGGTGGTCATATCAGTGGTATTCATATAGGGTATCAGTGGTATTCATATAGGGTGGTCATATCAGTGGTATTCATATAGGGTGGTCATATCAGTGGTATTCATATAGGGTGGTCATATCAGTGGTATTCATATAGGGTGGTCATATCAGTGGTATTCATATAGGGTGGTCATATCAGTGGTATTCATATAGGGTGGTCATATCAGTGGTATTCATATAGGTGGTCATATCAGTGGTATTCATATAGGGTGGTATCAGTGGTATTCATATAGGGTATCAGTGGTATTCATATAGGGTATCAGTGGTATTCATATAGGGTGGTCATATCAGTGGTATTCATATAGGGTGGTCATATCAGTGGTATTCATATAGGGGGTCATATCAGTGGTATTCATATAGGGTGGTCATATCAGTGGTATTCATATAGGGTATCAGTGGTATTCATATAGGGTGGTCATATCAGTGGTATTCATATAGGGTATCAGTGGTATTCATATAGGGTGGTCATATCAGTGGTATTCATATAGGGTATCAGTGGTATTCATATAGGGTGGTCATATCAGTGGTATTCATATAGGGTATCAGTGGTATTCATATAGGGTGGTCATATCAGTGGTATTCATATAGGGTATCAGTGGTATTCATATAGTGGTCATATCAGTGGTATTCATATAGGGTGGTCATATCAGTGGTATTCATATAGGGTGGTCATATCAGTGGTATTCATATAGGGTGGTCATATCAGTGGTATTCATATAGGGTGGTCATATCAGTGGTATTCATATAGGGTATCAGTGGTATTCATATAGGGTGGTCATATCAGTGGTATTCATATAGGGTATCAGTGGTATTCATATAGGGTGGTCATATCAGTGGTATTCATATAGGGTGGTCATATCAGTGGTATTCATAGGGTGGTCATATCAGTGGTATTCATATAGGGTGGTCATATCAGTGGTATTCATATAGGGTATCAGTGGTATTCATATAGGGTGGTCATATCAGTGGTATTCATATAGGGTGGTCATATCAGTGGTATTCATATAGGGGGTCATATCAGTGGTATTCATATAGGGTGGTCATATCAGTGGTATTCATATAGTGGTATCAGTGGTATTCATATAGGGTGGTCATATCAGTGGTATTCATATAGGGTGGTCATATCAGTGGTATTCATATAGGGTGGTCATATCAGTGGTATTCATATAGGGTATCAGTGGTATTCATATAGGGTGGTCATATCAGTGGTATTCACATAGGGTGGTCATATCAGTGGTATTCATATAGTGGTCATATCAGTGGTATTCATATAGGGTGGTCATATCAGTGGTATTCATATAGGGTGGTCATATCAGTGGTATTCATATAGGGTATCAGTGGTATTCATATAGGGTGGTCATATCAGTGGTATTCATATAGGGTATCAGTGGTATTCATATAGGGTGGTCATATCAGTGGTATTCATATAGGGGGTATCAGTGGTATTCATATAGGGTGGTCATATCAGTGGTATTCATATAGGGTATCAGTGGTATTCATATAGGGTGGTCATATCAGTGGTATTCATATAGGGTATCAGTGGTATTCATATAGTGGTCATATCAGTGGTATTCATATAGGGTGGTCATATCAGTGGTATTCATATAGGGTGGTCATATCAGTGGTATTCATATAGGGTGGTCATATCAGTGGTATTCATATAGGGTGGTCATATCAGTGGTATTCATATAGGGTATCAGTAGTATTCATATAGGGTGGTCATATCAGTGGTATTCATATATGGTATCAGTGGTATTCATATAGAGTGGTCATATCAGTGGTATTCATATAGGGTATCCGTGGTATTCATATAGGGTGGTCATATCAGTGGTATTCAGTGGTATTCATATAGGGTATCAGTGGTATTCATATAGGGTGGTCATATCAGTGGTATTCATATAGGGTATCAGTGGTATTCATATAGGGTGGTCATATCAGTGGTATTCACATAGGGTGGTCATATCAGTGGTATTCATATAGGGTGGTCATATCAGTGGTATTCATATAGGGTGGTCATATCAGTGGTATTCATATAGGGTGGTCATATCAGTGGTATTCATATAGGGTGGTCATATCAGTGGTATTCATATAGGGTATCAGTGGTATTCATATAGGGTATCAGTGGTATTCATATAGGGTGGTCATATCAGTGGTATTCATATAGGGTATCAGTGGTATTCATATAGGGTGGTCATATCAGTGGTATTCATATAGGGTGGTCATATCAGTGGTATTCATATAGGGTATCAGTGGTATTCATATAGGTGGTCATATCAGTGGTATTCATATAGGGTGGTCATATCAGTGGTATTCATATAGTGGTCATATCAGTGGTATTCATATAGGGTGGTCATATCAGTGGTATTCATATAGGGTGGTCATATCAGTGGTATTCATATAGGGTATCAGTGGTATTCATATAGGGTGGTCATATCAGTGGTATTCATATAGGGTGGTCATATCAGTGGTATTCATATAGGGTGGTCATATCAGTGGTATTCATATAGGGTGGTCATATCAGTGGTATTCATATAGGGTGGTCATATCAGTGGTATTCATATAGGGTATCAGTGGTATTCATATAGGGTGGTCATATCAGTGGTATTCATATAGGGTATCAGTGGTATTCATATAGGGTATCAGTGGTATTCATATAGGGTGGTCATATCAGTGGTATTCATATAGGGTATCAGTGGTATTCATATAGGTGGTCATATCAGTGGTATTCATATAGGGTGGTCATATCAGTGGTATTCATATAGGGTGGTCATATCAGTGGTATTCATATAGGGTGGTCATATCAGTGGTATTCACATAGGGTGGTCATATCAGTGGTATTCATATAGGGTATCAGTGGTATTCATATAGGGTGGTCATATCAGTGGTATTCATATAGGGTATCAGTGGTATTCATATAGGGTGGTCATATCAGTGGTATTCACATAGGGTGGTCATATCAGTGGTATTCATATAGGGTGGTCATATCAGTGGTATTCACATAGGGTGGTCATATCAGTGGTATTCATATAGGGTGGTCATATCAGTGGTATTCACATAGGGTGGTCATATCAGTGGTATTCATATCAGGTGGTCATATCAGTGGTATTCATATAGGGTGGTCATATCAGTGGTATTCACATAGGGTATCAGTGGTATTCATATAGGGTGGTCATATCAGTGGTATTCACATAGGGTGGTCATATCAGTGGTATTCATATAGGGTGTTCATATCAGTGGTATTCATATAGGGTGGTCATATCAGTGGTATTCACATAGGGTGGTCATATCAGTGGTATTCATATAGGGTATCAGTGGTATTCATATAGGGTGGTCATATCAGTGGTATTCATATAGGGTATCAGTGGTATTCATATAGGGTGGTCATATCAGTGGTATTCATATAGGGTATCAGTGGTATTCATATAGGGTGGTCATATCAGTGGTATTCACATAGGGTATCAGTGGTATTCATATAGGGTGGTCATATCAGTGGTATTCATATAGGGTATCAGTGGTATTCATATAGGGTGGTCATATCAGTGGTATTCACATAGGGTGGTCATATCAGTGGTATTCATATAGGGTGGTCATATCAGTGGTATTCATATAGGGTGGTCATATCAGTGGTATTCATATAGGGTGGTCATATCAGTGGTATTCATATAGGGTATCAGTAGTATTCATATAGGGTGGTCATATCAGTGGTATTCATATATGGTATCAGTGGTATTCATATAGAGTGGTCGTATCAGTGGTATTCATATAGGGTATCCGTGGTATTCATATAGGGTGGTCATATCAGTGGTATTCAGTGGTATTCATATAGGGTATCAGTGGTATTCATATAGGGTGGTCATATCAGTGGTATTCATATAGGGTATCAGTGGTATTCATATAGGGTGGTCATATCAGTGGTATTCACATAGGGTGGTCATATCAGTGGTATTCATATAGGGTGGTCATATCAGTGGTATTCACATAGGGTGGTCATATCAGTGGTATTCATATAGAGTGGTCATATCAGTGGTATTCATATAGGGTGGTCATATCAGTGGTATTCATATAGGGTATCAGTGGTATTCATATAGGGTATCAGTGGTATTCATATAGGGTGGTCATATCAGTGGTATTCATATAGGGTATCAGTGGTATTCATATAGGGTGGTCATATCAGTGGTATTCATATAGGGTGGTCATATCAGTGGTATTCATATAGGGTATCAGTGGTATTCATATAGGGTGGTCATATCAGTGGTATTCACATAGGGTGGTCATATCAGTGGTATTCATATAGAGTGGTCATATCAGTGGTATTCATATAGGGTGGTCATATCAGTGGTATTCATATAGGGTATCAGTGGTATTCATATAGGGTATCAGTGGTATTCATATAGGGTGGTCATATTAGTGGTATTCACATAGGGTGGTCATATCAGTGGTATTCATATAGGTGGTCATATCAGTGGTATTCATATAGGGTGGTCATATCAGTGGTATTCATATAGGGTGGTCATATCAGTGGTATTCATATAGGGTATCAGTGGTATTCATATAGGGTGGTCATATCAGTGGTATTCATATAGGGTATCAGTGGTATTCATATAGGGTATCAGTGGTATTCATATAGGGTGGTCATATCAGTGGTATTCATATAGGGTATCAGTGGTATTCATATAGGTGGTCATATCAGTGGTATTCACATAGGGTGGTCATATCAGTGGTATTCATATAGGGTGGTCATATCAGTGGTATTCATATAGGGTGGTCATATCAGTGGTATTCACATAGGGTGGTCATATCAGTGGTATTCATATAGGGTATCAGTGGTATTCATATAGGGTGGTCATATCAGTGGTATTCATATAGGGTATCAGTGGTATTCATATAGGGTGGTCATATCAGTGGTATTCATATAGGTATCAGTGGTATTCATATAGGGTGGTCATATCAGTGGTATTCATATAGGGTATCAGTGGTATTCATATAGGGTGGTCATATCAGTGGTATTCATATAGGGTATCAGTGGTATTCATATAGGTGGTCATATCAGTGGTATTCATATAGGGTGGTCATATCAGTGGTATTCATATAGGGTATCAGTGGTATTCATATAGGGTGGTCATATCAGTGGTATTCACATAGGGTGGTCATATCAGTGGTATTCATATAGGGTATCAGTGGTATTCATATAGGGTATCAGTGGTATTCATATAGGGTGGTCATATCAGTGGTATTCATATAGGGTATCAGTGGTATTCATATAGGGTGGTCATATCAGTGGTATTCATATAGGGTATCAGTGGTATTCATATAGGGTGGTCATATCAGTGGTATTCAGTGGTATTCATATAGGGTATCAGTTGTATTCATATAGGGTGGTCATATCAGTGGTATTCACATAGGGTGGTCATATCAGTGGTATTCATATAGGGTGGTCATATCAGTGGTATTCATATAGGGTGGTCATATCAGTGGTATTCATATAGGTGGTCATATCAGTGGTATTCATATAGGGTGGTCATATCAGTGGTATTCATATAGGGTATCAGTGGTATTCATATAGGGTATCAGTGGTATTCATATAGGGTGGTCATATCAGTGGTATTCATATAGGGTATCAGTGGTATTCATATAGGGTGGTCATATCAGTGGTATTCATATAGGGTGGTCATATCAGTGGTATTCATATAGGGTGGTCATATCAGTGGTATTCATATAGGGTGGTCATATCAGTGGTATTCATATAGGGTATCAGTGGTATTCATATAGGGTGGTCATATCAGTGGTATTCATATAGGGTGGTCATATCAGTGGTATTCATATAGGGTGGTCATATCAGTGGTATTCATATAGAGTGGTCATATCAGTGGTATTCATATAGGGTGGTCATATCAGTGGTATTCATATAGGGTATCAGTGGTATTCATATAGGGTGGTCATATCAGTGGTATTCATATAGGGTATCAGTGGTATTCATATAGGGTATCAGTGGTATTCATATAGGGTGGTCATATCAGTGGTATTCATATAGGGTATCAGTGGTATTCATATAGGGTGGTCATATCAGTGGTATTCATATAGGGTGGTCATATCAGTGGTATTCATATAGGGTGGTCATATCAGTGGTATTCATATAGGGTATCAGTGGTATTCATATAGGGTGGTCATATCAGTGGTATTCATATAGGGTATCAGTGGTATTCATATAGGGTGGTCATATCAGTGGTATTCATATAGGGTGGTCATATCAGTGGTATTCATATAGGGTGGTCATATCAGTGGTATTCATATAGGGTATCAGTGGTATTCATATAGGGTGGTCATATCAGTGGTATTCATATAGGGTGGTCATATCAGTGGTATTCATATATAGTGGTCATATCAGTGGTATTCATGTAGGGTGGTCATATCAGTGGTATTCATATAGGGTGGTCATATCAGTGGTATTCATATAGGGTATCAGTGGTATTCATATAGGGTGGTCATATCAGTGGTATTCACATAGGGTGGTCATATCAGTGGTATTCATATAGGGTGGTCATATCAGTGGTATTCATAGGGTGGTCATATCAGTGGTATTCATATAGGGTGGTCATATCAGTGGTATTCATATAGGGTATCAGTGGTATTCATATAGGGTGGTCATATCAGTGGTATTCATATAGGGTATCAGTGGTATTCATATAGGGTGGTCATATCAGTGGTATTCATATAGGGTATCAGTGGTATTCATATAGGGTGGTCATATCAGTGGTATTCATATAGGGTGGTCATATCAGTGGTATTCATATAGGGTATCAGTGGTATTCATATAGGGTGGTCATATCAGTGGTATTCATATAGGGTGGTCATATCAGTGGTATTCATATAGGGTATCAGTGGTATTCATATAGGGTATCAGTGGTATTCATATAGGGTGGTCATATCAGTGGTATTCATATAGGGTATCAGTGGTATTCATATAGGGTGGTCATATCAGTGGTATTCATATAGGGTATCAGTGGTATTCATATAGGGTGGTCATATCAGTGGTATTCAGTGGTATTCATATAGGGTATCAGTGGTATTCATATAGGGTGGTCATATCAGTGGTATTCATATAGGGTATCAGTGGTATTCATATAGGGTGGTCATATCAGTGGTATTCACATAGGGTGGTCATATCAGTGGTATTCATATAGGGTATCAGTGGTATTCATATAGGGTATCAGTGGTATTCATATAGGGTGGTCATATCAGTGGTATTCATATAGGGTATCAGTGGTATTCATATAGGGTGGTCATATCAGTGGTATTCATATAGGGTATCAGTGGTATTCATATAGGGTGGTCATATCAGTGGTATTCAGTGGTATTCATATAGGGTATCAGTGGTATTCATATAGGGTGGTCATATCAGTGGTATTCATATAGGGTATCAGTGGTATTCATATAGGGTGGTCATATCAGTGGTATTCACATAGGGTGGTCATATCAGTGGTATTCATATAGGGTGGTCATATCAGTGGTATTCATATAGGGTGGTCATATCAGTGGTATTCATATAGGTGGTCATATCAGTGGTATTCATATAGGGTGGTCATATCAGTGGTATTCATATAGGGTATCAGTGGTATTCATATAGGGTATCAGTGGTATTCATATAGGGTGGTCATATCAGTGGTATTCACATAGGGTGGTCATATCAGTGGTATTCATATAGGGTATCAGTGGTATTCATATAGGGTGGTCATATCAGTGGTATTCATATAGGGTATCAGTGGTATTCATATAGGGTGGTCATATCAGTGGTATTCACATAGGGTGGTCATATCAGTGGTATTCATATCAGGTGGTCATATCAGTGGTATTCATATAGGGTGGTCATATCAGTGGTATTCATATAGGGTATCAGTGGTATTCATATAGGGTGGTCATATCAGTGGTATTCATATAGGGTATCAGTGGTATTCATATAGGGTGGTCATATCAGTGGTATTCATATAGGGTATCAGTGGTATTCATATAGGGTATCAGTGGTATTCATATAGGGTGGTCATATCAGTGGTATTCATATAGGGTGGTCATATCAGTGGTATTCACATAGGGTGGTCATATCAGTGGTATTCATATAGAGTGGTCATATCAGTGGTATTCATATAGGGTATCAGTGGTATTCATATAGGGTGGTCATATCAGTGGTATTCACATAGGGTGGTCATATCAGTGGTATTCATATAGGTGGTCATATCAGTGGTATTCATATAGGGTGGTCATATCAGTGGTATTCATATAGGGTGGTCATATCAGTGGTATTCATATAGGGTATCAGTGGTATTCATATAGGGTGGTCATATCAGTGGTATTCACATAGGGTGGTCATATCAGTGGTATTCATATAGGGTATCAGTGGTATTCATATAGGGTGGTCATATCAGTGGTATTCATATAGGGTATCAGTGGTATTCATATAGGGTGGTCATATCAGTGGTATTCATATAGGGTATCAGTGGTATTCATATAGGGTATCAGTGGTATTCATATAGGGTGGTCATATCAGTGGTATTCATATAGGGTGGTCATATCAGTGGTATTCATATAGGGTGGTCATATCAGTGGTATTCATATAGGGTGGTCATATCAGTGGTATTCATATAGGGTATCAGTGGTATTCATATAGGGTGGTCATATCAGTGGTATTCATATAGGGTGGTCATATCAGTGGTATTCATATAGGGTGGTCATATCAGTGGTATTCACATAGGGTGGTCATATCAGTGGTATTCATATAGGGTGGTCATATCAGTGGTATTCATATAGGGTATCAGTGGTATTCATATAGGGTGGTCATATCAGTGGTATTCACATAGGGTGGTCATATCAGTGGTATTCATATAGGGTGGTCATATCAGTGGTATTCATATAGGGTATCAGTGGTATTCATATAGGGTGGTCATATCAGTGGTATTCACATAGGGTGGTCATATCAGTGGTATTCATATAGGGTGGTCATATCAGTGGTATTCACATAGGGTGGTCATATCAGTGGTATTCATATAGGGTGGTCATATCAGTGGTATTCATATAGGGTATCAGTGGTATTCATATAGGGTGGTCATATCAGTGGTATTCATATAGGGTGGTCATATCAGTGGTATTCATATAGGGTGGTCATATCAGTGGTATTCATATAGGGTATCAGTGGTATTCATATAGGGTGGTCATATCAGTGGTATTCATATAGGGTATCAGTGGTATTCATATAGGGTGGTCATATCAGTGGTATTCATATAGGGTATCAGTGGTATTCATATAGGGTGGTCATATCAGTGGTATTCACATAGGGTGGTCATATCAGTGGTATTCATATCAGGTGGTCATATCAGTGGTATTCATATAGGGTGGTCATATCAGTGGTATTCATATAGGGTATCAGTGGTATTCATATAGGGTGGTCATATCAGTGGTATTCATATAGGGTATCAGTGGTATTCATATAGGGTGGTCATATCAGTGGTATTCATATAGGGTGGTCATATCAGTGGTATTCATATAGGGTATCAGTGGTATTCATATAGGGTGGTCATATCAGTGGTATTCACATAGGGTGGTCATATCAGTGGTATTCATATAGGGTATCAGTGGTATTCATATAGGGTATCAGTGGTATTCATATAGGGTGGTCATATCAGTGGTATTCATATAGGGTATCAGTGGTATTCATATAGAGTGGTCATATCAGTGGTATTCATATAGGGTATCCGTGGTATTCATATAGGGTGGTCATATCAGTGGTATTCAGTGGTATTCATATAGGGTATCAGTGGTATTCATATAGGGTGGTCATATCAGTGGTATTCACATAGGGTGGTCATATCAGTGGTATTCATATAGGGTGGTCATATCAGTGGTATTCACATAGGGTGGTCATATCAGTGGTATTCATATAGGGTGGTCATATCAGTGGTATTCATATAGGGTGGTCATATCAGTGGTATTCATATAGGGTATCAGTGGTATTCATATAGGGTGGTCATATCAGTGGTATTCAGTGGTATTCATATAGGGTATCAGTTGTATTCATATAGGGTGGTCATATCAGTGGTATTCACATAGGGTGGTCATATCAGTGGTATTCATATAGGGTGGTCATATCAGTGGTATTCACATAGGGTGGTCATATCAGTGGTATTCATATCAGAGTGGTCATATCAGTGGTATTCATATAGGGTGGTCATATCAGTGGTATTCATATAGGGTATCAGTGGTATTCCTATAGGGTATCAGTGGTATTCATATAGGGTGGTCATATCAGTGGTATTCATATAGGGTATCAGTGGTATTCATATAGGGTGGTCATATCAGTGGTATTCAGTGGTATTCATATAGGGTATCAGTGGTATTCATATAGGGTGGTCATATCAGTGGTATTCACATAGGGTGGTCATATCAGTGGTATTCATATAGGGTGGTCATATCAGTGGTATTCACATAGGGTGGTCATATCAGTGGTATTCATATAGGTGGTCATATCAGTGGTATTCATATAGGGTGGTCATATCAGTGGTATTCATATAGGGTATCAGTGGTATTCATATAGGGTATCAGTGGTATTCATATAGGGTGGTCATATCAGTGGTATTCATATAGGGTATCAGTGGTATTCATATAGGGTGGTCATATCAGTGGTATTCATAGGGTGGTCATATCAGTGGTATTCATATAGGGTGGTCATATCAGTGGTATTCATATAGGGTATCAGTGGTATTCATATAGGGTGGTCATATCAGTGGTATTCACATAGGGTGGTCATATCAGTGGTATTCATATAGGGTGGTCATATCAGTGGTATTCATATAGGGTGGTCATATCAGTGGTATTCATATAGGGTGGTCATATCAGTGGTATTCATATAGGGTGGTCATATCAGTGGTATTCATATAGGGTATCAGTGGTATTCATATAGGGTGGTCATATCAGTGGTATTCATATAGGGTATCAGTGGTATTCATATAGGGTGGTCATATCAGTGGTATTCACATAGGGTGGTCATATCAGTGGTATTCATATAGGTGGTCATATCAGTGGTATTCATATAGGGTGGTCATATCAGTGGTATTCATATAGGGTATCAGTGGTATTCATATAGGGTGGTCATATCAGTGGTATTCATATAGGGTATCAGTGGTATTCATATAGGGTGGTCATATCAGTGGTATTCATATAGGGTATCAGTGGTATTCATATAGGGTGGTCATATCAGTGGTATTCATATAGGGTATCAGTGGTATTCATATAGGGTGGTCATATCAGTGGTATTCATATAGGGTATCAGTGGTATTCATATAGGGTGGTCATATCAGTGGTATTCACATAGGGTGGTCATATCAGTGGTATTCATATAGGGTGGTCATATCAGTGGTATTCATATAGGGTGGTCATATCAGTGGTATTCATATAGGGTGGTCATATCAGTGGTATTCATATAGGGTATCAGTGGTATTCATATAGGGTGGTCATATCAGTGGTATTCATATAGGTATCAGTGGTATTCATATAGGGTGGTCATATCAGTGGTATTCATATAGGGTATCAGTGGTATTCATATAGGGTGGTCATATCAGTGGTATTCAGTGGTATTCATATAGGGTATCAGTGGTATTCATATAGGGTGGTCATATCAGTGGTATTCATATAGGGTATCAGTGGTATTCATATAGGGTGGTCATATCAGTGGTATTCACATAGGGTGGTCATATCAGTGGTATTCATATAGGGTGGTCATATCAGTGGTATTCACATAGGGTGGTCATATCAGTGGTATTCATATAGGGTGGTCATATCAGTGGTATTCATATAGGGTGGTCATATCAGTGGTATTCATATAGGGTATCAGTGGTATTCATATAGGGTATCAGTGGTATTCATATAGGGTGGTCATATCAGTGGTATTCATATAGGGTATCAGTGGTATTCATATAGGGTGGTCATATCAGTGGTATTCATATAGGGTGGTCATATCAGTGGTATTCATATAGGGTATCAGTGGTATTCATATAGGGTGGTCATATCAGTGGTATTCACATAGGGTGGTCATATCAGTGGTATTCATATAGGGTGGTCATATCAGTGGTATTCATATAGGGTGGTCATATCAGTGGTATTCATATAGGGTGGTCATATCAGTGGTATTCATATAGGGTATCAGTGGTATTCATATAGGGTGGTCATATCAGTGGTATTCATATAGGGTGGTCATATCAGTGGTATTCATATAGGGTGGTCATATCAGTGGTATTCATATAGGGTGGTCATATCAGTGGTATTCATATAGGGTGGTCATATCAGTGGTATTCATATAGGGTATCAGTGGTATTCATATAGGGTGGTCATATCAGTGGTATTCATATAGGGTATCAGTGGTATTCATATAGGGTATCAGTGGTATTCATATAGGGTGGTCATATCAGTGGTATTCATATAGGGTATCAGTGGTATTCATATAGGGTGGTCATATCAGTGGTATTCACATAGGGTGGTCATATCAGTGGTATTCATATAGGGTGGTCATATCAGTGGTATTCATATAGGGTGGTCATATCAGTGGTATTCATATAGGGTGGTCATATCAGTGGTATTCATATAGGGTATCAGTGGTATTCATATAGGGTGGTCATATCAGTGGTATTCATATAGGGTATCAGTGGTATTCATATAGGGTGGTCATATCAGTGGTATTCATATAGGGTATCAGTGGTATTCATATAGGGTGGTCATATCAGTGGTATTCATATAGGGTATCAGTGGTATTCATATAGGGTGGTCATATCAGTGGTATTCATATAGGGTATCAGTGGTATTCATATAGAGTGGTCATATCAGTGGTATTCATATAGGGTGGTCATATCAGTGGTATTCATATAGGGTATCAGTGGTATTCATATAGGGTGGTCATATCAGTGGTATTCACATAGGGTGGTCATATCAGTGGTATTCATATAGGGTATCAGTGGTATTCATATAGGGTATCAGTGGTATTCATATAGGGTGGTCATATCAGTGGTATTCATATAGGGTATCAGTGGTATTCATATAGAGTGGTCATATCAGTGGTATTCATATAGGGTATCAGTGGTATTCATATAGGGTGGTCATATCAGTGGTATTCAGTGGTATTCATATAGGGTATCAGTGGTATTCATATAGGGTGGTCATATCAGTGGTATTCACATAGGGTGGTCATATCAGTGGTATTCATATAGGGTGGTCATATCAGTGGTATTCACATAGGGTGGTCATATCAGTGGTATTCATATAGTGGTCATATCAGTGGTATTCATATAGGGTGGTCATATCAGTGGTATTCATATAGGGTATCAGTGGTATTCATATAGGGTATCAGTGGTATTCATATAGGGTGGTCATATCAGTGGTATTCATATAGGGTATCAGTGGTATTCATATAGGGTGGTCATATCAGTGGTATTCACATAGGGTGGTCATATCAGTGGTATTCATATAGGGTGGTCATATCAGTGGTATTCATATAGGGTGGTCATATCAGTGGTATTCATATAGGGTATCAGTGGTATTCATATAGGGTGGTCATATCAGTGGTATTCATATAGGGTGGTCATATCAGTGGTATTCATATAGAGTGGTCATATCAGTGGTATTCATATAGGGTGGTCATATCAGTGGTATTCATATAGGGTGGTCATATCAGTGGTATTCACATAGGGTATCAGTGGTATTCATATAGGGTGGTCATATCAGTGGTATTCATATAGGGTATCAGTGGTATTCATATAGGGTATCAGTGGTATTCATATAGGGTGGTCATATCAGTGGTATTCATATAGGGTATCAGTGGTATTCATATAGGGTGGTCATATCAGTGGTATTCACATAGGGTGGTCATATCAGTGGTATTCATATAGGGTGGTCATATCAGTGGTATTCATATAGGGTATCAGTGGTATTCATATAGGGTGGTCATATCAGTGGTATTCATATAGGGTATCAGTGGTATTCATATAGGGTGGTCATATCAGTGGTATTCACATAGGGTGGTCATATCAGTGGTATTCATATAGAGTGGTCATATCAGTGGTATTCATATAGGGTATCAGTGGTATTCATATAGGGTGGTCATATCAGTGGTATTCACATAGGGTGGTCATATCAGTGGTATTCATATAGTGGTCATATCAGTGGTATTCATATAGGGTGGTCATATCAGTGGTATTCATATAGGGTGGTCATATCAGTGGTATTCATATAGGGTATCAGTGGTATTCATATAGGGTGGTCATATCAGTGGTATTCATATAGGGTGGTCATATCAGTGGTATTCATATAGGGTGGTCATATCAGTGGTATTCACATAGGGTGGTCATATCAGTGGTATTCATATAGGGTGGTCATATCAGTGGTATTCATATAGGGTATCAGTGGTATTCATATAGGGTGGTCATATCAGTGGTATTCACATAGGGTATCAGTGGTATTCATATAGGGTGGTCATATCAGTGGTATTCATATAGGGTATCAGTGGTATTCATATAGGGTGGTCATATCAGTGGTATTCATATCGGGTGGTCATATCAGTGGTATTCATATAGGGTATCAGTGGTATTCATATAGGGTGGTCATATCAGTGGTATTCACATAGGGTGGTCATATCAGTGGTATTCATATAGGGTATCAGTGGTATTCATATAGGGTATCAGTAGTATTCATATAGGGTGGTCATATCAGTGGTATTCATATAGGGTATCAGTGGTATTCATATAGGGTGGTCATATCAGTGGTATTCATATAGGGTATCAGTGGTATTCATATAGGGTGGTCATATCAGTGGTATTCAGTGGTATTCATATAGGGTATCAGTGGTATTCATATAGGGTGGTCATATCAGTGGTATTCATATAGGGTATCAGTGGTATTCATATAGGGTGGTCATATCAGTGGTATTCACATAGGGTGGTCATATCGGTGGTATTCATATAGGGTATCAGTGGTATTCATATAGGGTATCAGTAGTATTCATATAGGGTGGTCATATCAGTGGTATTCATATATGGTATCAGTGGTATTCATATAGAGTGGTCATATCAGTGGTATTCATATAGGGTATCCGTGGTATTCATATAGGGTGGTCATATCAGTGGTATTCAGTGGTATTCATATAGGGTATCAGTGGTATTCATATAGGGTGGTCATATCAGTGGTATTCACATAGGGTGGTCATATCAGTGGTATTCATATAGGGTGGTCATATCAGTGGTATTCACATAGGGTGGTCATATCAGTGGTATTCATATAGTGGTCATATCAGTGGTATTCATATAGGGTGGTCATATCAGTGGTATTCATATAGGGTATCAGTGGTATTCATATAGGGTATCAGTGGTATTCATATAGGGTGGTCATATCAGTGGTATTCATATAGGGTGGTCATATCAGTGGTATTCATATAGGGTATCAGTGGTATTCATATAGGGTGGTCATATCAGTGGTATTCATATAGGGTATCAGTGGTATTAATATAGGGTGGTCATATCAGTGGTATTCACATAGGGTGGTCATATCAGTGGTATTCATATCAGGTGGTCATATCCGTGGTATTCATATAGGGTGGTCATATCAGTGGTATTCATATAGGGTATCAGTGGTATTCATATAGGGTGGTCATATCAGTGGTATTCATATAGGGTATCAGTGGTATTCATATAGGGTGGTCATATCAGTGGTATTCATATAGGGTATCAGTGGTATTCATATAGGGTATCAGTGGTATTCATATAGGGTGGTCATATCAGTGGTATTCATATAGGGTGGTCATATCAGTGGTATTCATATAGGGTGGTCATATCAGTGGTATTCATATAGGGTGGTCATATCAGTGGTATTCATATAGGGTATCAGTGGTATTCATATAGGGTGGTCATATCAGTGGTATTCACATAGGGTGGTCATATCAGTGGTATTCATATAGAGTGGTCATATCAGTGGTATTCATATAGGGTGGTCATATCAGTGGTATTCATATAGGGTGGTCATATCAGTGGTATTCATATAGGGTATCAGTGGTATTCATATAGGGTGGTCATATCAGTGGTATTCACATAGGGTGGTCATATCAGTGGTATTCATATAGGGTATCAGTGGTATTCATATAGGGTGGTCATATCAGTGGTATTCATATAGGGTATCAGTGGTATTCATATAGGGTGGTCATATCAGTGGTATTCATATAGGGTATCAGTGGTATTCATATAGGGTATCAGTGGTATTCATATAGGGTGGTCATATCAGTGGTATTCATATAGGGTGGTCATATCAGTGGTATTCACATAGGGTGGTCATATCAGTGGTATTCATATCAGAGTGGTCATATCAGTGGTATTCATATAGGGTATCAGTGGTATTCATATAGGGTGGTCATATCAGTGGTATTCACATAGGGTGGTCATATCAGTGGTATTCATATAGGTGGTCATATCAGTGGTATTCATATAGGGTGGTCATATCAGTGGTATTCATATAGGGTGGTCATATCAGTGGTATTCATATAGGGTATCAGTGGTATTCATATAGGGTGGTCATATCAGTGGTATTCATATAGGGTGGTCATATCAGTGGTATTCATATAGTGGTCATATCAGTGGTATTCATATAGGGTATCAGTGGTATTCATATAGGGTGGTCATATCAGTGGTATTCATATAGGGTGGTCATATCAGTGGTATTCATATAGTGGTCATATCAGTGGTATTCATATAGGGTGGTCATATCAGTGGTATTCATATAGGGTGGTCATATCAGTGGTATTCATATAGGGTATCAGTGGTATTCATATAGGGTGGTCATATCAGTGGTATTCATATAGGGTGGTCATATCAGTGGTATTCATATAGGGTGGTCATATCAGTGGTATTCATATAGGGTATCAGTGGTATTCATATAGGGTGGTCATATCAGTGGTATTCATATAGGGTATCAGTGGTATTCATATAGGGTGGTCATATCAGTGGTATTCATATAGGGTATCAGTGGTATTCATATAGGGTGGTCATATCAGTGGTATTCACATAGGGTGGTCATATCAGTGGTATTCATATAGGTGGTCATATCAGTGGTATTCATATAGGGTGGTCATATCAGTGGTATTCATATAGGGTATCAGTGGTATTCATATAGGGTGGTCATATCAGTGGTATTCATATAGGGTATCAGTGGTATTCATATAGGGTGGTCATATCAGTGGTATTCATATAGGGTGGTCATATCAGTGGTATTCATATAGGGTATCAGTGGTATTCATATAGGGTGGTCATATCAGTGGTATTCACATAGGGTGGTCATATCAGTGGTATTCATATAGGGTATCAGTGGTATTCATATAGGGTATCAGTGGTATTCATATAGGGTGGTCATATCAGTGGTATTCATATAGGGTATCAGTGGTATTCATATAGGGTGGTCATATCAGTGGTATTCATATAGGGTATCAGTGGTATTCATATAGGGTGGTCATATCAGTGGTATTCAGTGGTATTCATATAGGGTATCAGTGGTATTCATATAGGGTGGTCATATCAGTGGTATTCACATAGGGTGGTCATATCAGTGGTATTCATATAGGGTGGTCATATCAGTGGTATTCACATAGGGTGGTCATATCAGTGGTATTCATATAGGGTGGTCATATCAGTGGTATTCATATAGGGTGGTCATATCAGTGGTATTCATATAGGGTATCAGTGGTATTCATATAGGGTGGTCATATCAGTGGTATTCAGTGGTATTCATATAGGGTATCAGTGGTATTCATATAGGGTGGTCATATCAGTGGTATTCACATAGGGTGGTCATATCAGTGGTATTCATATAGGGTGGTCATATCAGTGGTATTCACATAGGGTGGTCATATCAGTGGTATTCATATAGAGTGGTCATATCAGTGGTATTCATATAGGGTGGTCATATCAGTGGTATTCATATAGGGTATCAGTGGTATTCCTATAGGGTATCAGTGGTATTCATATAGAGTGGTCATATCAGTGGTATTCATATAGGGTATCAGTGGTATTCATATAGGGTGGTCATATCAGTGGTATTCAGTGGTATTCATATAGGGTATCAGTTGTATTCATATAGGGTGGTCATATCAGTGGTATTCACATAGGGTGGTCATATCAGTGGTATTCATATAGGGTGGTCATATCAGTGGTATTCACATAGGGTGGTCATATCAGTGGTATTCATATAGAGTGGTCATATCAGTGGTATTCATATAGGGTGGTCATATCAGTGGTATTCATATAGGGTATCAGTGGTATTCCTATAGGGTATCAGTGGTATTCATATAGGGTGGTCATATCAGTGGTATTCATATAGGGTATCAGTGGTATTCATATAGGGTGGTCATATCAGTGGTATTCATATAGGGGTCATATCAGTGGTATTCATATAGGTGGTCATATCAGTGGTATTCATATAGGGTATCAGTGGTATTCATATAGGGTGGTCATATCAGTGGTATTCACATAGGGTGGTCATATCAGTGGTATTCATATAGAGTGGTCATATCAGTGGTATTCACATAGGGTGGTCATATCAGTGGTATTCATATAGGGTGGTCATATCAGTGGTATTCACATAGGGTGGTCATATCAGTGGTATTCATATAGGGTATCAGTGGTATTCATATAGGGTGGTCATATCAGTGGTATTCATATAGGGTATCAGTGGTATTAATATAGGGTGGTCATATCAGTGGTATTCACATAGGGTGGTCATATCAGTGGTATTCATATCAGGTGGTCATATCAGTGGTATTCATATAGGGTGGTCATATCAGTGGTATTCACATAGGGTATCAGTGGTATTCATATAGGGTGGTCATATCAGTGGTATTCATATAGGGTATCAGTGGTATTCATATAGGGTGGTCATATCAGTGGTATTCATATAGGGTATCAGTGGTATTCATATAGGGTATCAGTGGTATTCATATAGGGTGGTCATATCAGTGGTATTCATATAGGGTATCAGTGGTATTCATATAGGGTGGTCATATCAGTGGTATTCATATAGGGTGGTCATATCAGTGGTATTCATATAGGGTGGTCATATCAGTGGTATTCATATAGGGTGGTCATATCAGTGGTATTCATATAGGGTATCAGTGGTATTCATATAGGGTGGTCATATCAGTGGTATTCACATAGGGTGGTCATATCAGTGGTATTCATATAGAGTGGTCATATCAGTGGTATTCATAGGGTGGTCATATCAGTGGTATTCATATAGGGTGGTCATATCAGTGGTATTCATATAGGGTATCAGTGGTATTCATATAGGGTGGTCATATCAGTGGTATTCACATAGGGTGGTCATATCAGTGGTATTCATATAGGGTATCAGTGGTATTCATATAGGGTGGTCATATCAGTGGTATTCATATAGGGTATCAGTGGTATTCATATAGGGTGGTCATATCAGTGGTATTCATATAGGGTGGTATCAGTGGTTTGGATATCAGTGATATATAGGGTATATAAATATTGGTATTTCATTTGATGTCATATCAGTGGTATTCATATAGGGTGGTCATATCAGTGGTATTCATATAGGGTATCAGTGGTATTCATATAGGGTGGTCATATCAGTGGTATTCATATAGGGTATCAGTGGTATTCATATAGGGTGGTCATATCAGTGGTATTCATATAGGGTATCAGTGGTATTCATATAGGGTGGTCATATCAGTGGTATTCACATAGGGTGGTCATATCAGTGGTATTCATATAGGTGGTCATATCAGTGGTATTCATATAGGTGGTCATATCAGTGGTATTCACATAGGGTGGTCATATCAGTGGTATTCATATAGGGTGGTCATATCAGTGGTATTCATATAGGGTGGTCATATCAGTGGTATTCATATAGTGGTCATATCAGTGGTATTCATATAGGGTGGTCATATCAGTGGTATTCATATAGGGTATCAGTGGTATTCCTATAGGGTATCAGTGGTATTCATATAGGGTGGTCATATCAGTGGTATTCATATAGGGTATCAGTGGTATTCATATAGGGTGGTCATATCAGTGGTATTCATATAGGGTGGTCATATCAGTGGTATTCATATAGGGTGGTCATATCAGTGGTATTCATATAGGGTATCAGTGGTATTCATATAGGGTGGTCATATCAGTGGTATTCACATAGGGTGGTCATATCAGTGGTATTCATATAGGGTGGTCATATCAGTGGTATTCACATAGGGTGGTCATATCAGTGGTATTCATATAGAGTGGTCATATCAGTGGTATTCATATAGGGTGGTCATATCAGTGGTATTCATATAGGGTGGTCATATCAGTGGTATTCATATAGGGTATCAGTGGTATTCATATAGGGTGGTCATATCAGTGGTATTCATATAGGGTGGTCATATCAGTGGTATTCATATAGGGTGGTCATATCAGTGGTATTCATATAGGGTGGTCATATCAGTGGTATTCATATAGGGTGGTCATATCAGTGGTATTCATATAGGGTATCAGTGGTATTCATATAGGGTGGTCATATCAGTGGTATTCATATAGGGTATCAGTGGTATTCATATAGGGTATCAGTGGTATTCATATAGGGTGGTCATATCAGTGGTATTCATATAGGGTATCAGTGGTATTCATATAGGGTGGTCATATCAGTGGTATTCACATAGGGTGGTCATATCAGTGGTATTCATATAGGGTGGTCATATCAGTGGTATTCATATAGGGTGGTCATATCAGTGGTATTCATATAGGGTGGTCGTATCAGTGGTATTCATATAGGGTATCCGTGGTATTCATATAGGGTGGTCATATCAGTGGTATTCAGTGGTATTCATATAGGGTATCAGTGGTATTCATATAGGGTGGTCATATCAGTGGTATTCATATAGGGTATCAGTGGTATTCATATAGGGTGGTCATATCAGTGGTATTCACATAGGGTGGTCATATCAGTGGTATTCATATAGGGTATCAGTGGTATTCATATAGGGTGGTCATATCAGTGGTATTCATATAGGGTGGTCATATCAGTGGTATTCATATAGGGTGGTCATATCAGTGGTATTCATATAGGGTGGTCATATCAGTGGTATTCATATAGGGTGGTCATATCAGTGGTATTCATATAGGGTATCAGTGGTATTCATATAGGGTATCAGTGGTATTCATATAGGGTGGTCATATCAGTGGTATTCATATAGGGTATCAGTGGTATTCATATAGGGTGGTCATATCAGTGGTATTCAATAGGGTGGTCATATCAGTGGTATTCATATAGGGTGGTCATATCAGTGGTATTCATATAGGGTATCAGTGGTATTCATATAGGGTGGTCATATCAGTGGTATTCATATAGGGTGGTCATATCAGTGGTATTCATATAGGGTGGTCATATCAGTGGTATTCACATAGGGTGGTCATATCAGTGGTATTCATATAGGGTGGTCATATCAGTGGTATTCATATAGGGTGGTCATATCAGTGGTATTCATATAGGGTGGTCATATCAGTGGTATTCATATAGGGTGGTCATATCAGTGGTATTCATATAGGGTGGTCATATCAGTGGTATTCATATAGGGTATCAGTGGTATTCATATAGGGTATCAGTGGTATTCATATAGGGTGGTCATATCAGTGGTATTCATATAGGGTATCAGTGGTATTCATATAGGGTATCAGTGGTATTCATATAGGGTGGTCATATCAGTGGTATTCATATAGGGTATCAGTGGTATTCATATAGGGTGGTCATATCAGTGGTATTCACATAGGGTGGTCATATCAGTGGTATTCATATAGAGTGGTCATATCAGTGGTATTCATATAGGGTGGTCATATCAGTGGTATTCATATAGAGTGGTCATATCAGTGGTATTCATATAGGGTGGTCATATCAGTGGTATTCATATAGGGTATCAGTGGTATTCCTATAGGGTATCAGTGGTATTCATATAGGGTGGTCATATCAGTGGTATTCATATAGGGTATCAGTGGTATTCATATAGGGTGGTCATATCAGTGGTATTCACATAGGGTGGTCATATCAGTGGTATTCATATAGGGTGGTCATATCAGTGGTATTCATATAGGGTATCAGTGGTATTCATATAGGGTGGTCATATCAGTGGTATTCACATAGGGTGGTCATATCAGTGGTATTCATATAGGGTGGTCATATCAGTGGTATTCACATAGGGTGGTCATATCAGTGGTATTCATATAGGGTGGTCATATCAGTGGTATTCATATAGGGTGGTCATATCAGTGGTATTCATATAGGGTGGTCATATCAGTGGTATTCATATAGGGTATCAGTGGTATTCATATAGGGTGGTCATATCAGTGGTATTCACATAGGGTGGTCATATCAGTGGTATTCATATAGGGTGTCATATCAGTGGTATTCATAGGGTGGTCATATCAGTGGTATTCATATAGGGTGGTCATATCAGTGGTATTCATATAGGGTATCAGTGGTATTCATATAGGGTGGTCATATCAGTGGTATTCATATAGGGTATCAGTGGTATTCATATAGGGTATCAGTGGTATTCATATAGGGTGGTCATATCAGTGGTATTCATATAGGGTATCAGTGGTATTCATATAGGGTGGTCATATCAGTGGTATTCACATAGGGTGGTCATATCAGTGGTATTCATATAGGGTATCAGTGGTATTCATATAGGGTGGTCATATCAGTGGTATTCATATAGGGTATCAGTGGTATTCATATAGGGTGGTCATATCAGTGGTATTCATATAGGGTATCAGTGGTATTCATATAGGGTGGTCATATCAGTGGTATTCATATAGGGTATCAGTGGTATTCATATAGGGTGGTCATATCAGTGGTATTCATATAGGGTGGTCATATCAGTGGTATTCATATAGGGTATCAGTGGTATTCATATAGGGTGGTCATATCAGTGGTATTCACATAGGGTGGTCATATCGGTGGTATTCATATAGGGTATCAGTGGTATTCATATAGGGTATCAGTGGTATTCATATAGGGTGGTCATATCAGTGGTATTCATATAGGGTATCAGTGGTATTCATATAGGGTGGTCATATCAGTGGTATTCATATAGGGTATCCGTGGTATTCATATAGGGTGGTCATATCAGTGGTATTCAGTTGTATTCATATAGGGTGGTCATATCAGTGGTATTCACATAGGGTGGTCATATCAGTGGTATTCATATAGGGTGGTCATATCAGTGGTATTCACATAGGGTGGTCATATCAGTGGTATTCATATAGAGTGGTCATATCAGTGGTATTCATATAGGGTGGTCATATCAGTGGTATTCATATAGGGTATCAGTGGTATTCATATAGGGTATCAGTGGTATTCATATAGGGTGGTCATATCAGTGGTATTCATATAGGGTATCAGTGGTATTCATATAGGGTGGTCATATCAGTGGTATTCACATAGGGTGGTCATATCAGTGGTATTCATATAGGTGGTCATATCAGTGGTATTCATATAGGGTATCAGTGGTATTCATATAGGGTGGTCATATCAGTGGTATTCACATAGGGTGGTCATATCAGTGGTATTCATATAGAGTGGTCATATCAGTGGTATTCACATAGGGTGGTCATATCAGTGGTATTCATATAGGGTGGTCATATCAGTGGTATTCATATAGAGTATCAGTGGTATTCATATCAGGTGGTCATATCCGTGGTATTCATATAGGGTGGTCATATCAGTGGTATTCACATAGGGTATCAGTGGTATTCATATAGGGTGGTCATATCAGTGGTATTCACATAGGGTGGTCATATCAGTGGTATTCATATAGAGTGTTCATAATAGTGGTATTCATATAGGGTGGTCATATCAGTGGTATTCACATAGGGTTGTCATATCAGTGGTATTCATATAGGGTATCAGTGGTATTCATATAGGGTGGTCATATCAGTGGTATTCATATAGGGTATCAGTGGTATTCCTATAGGGTATCAGTGGTATTCATATAGGGTGGTCATATCAGTGGTATTCATATAGGGTATCAGTGGTATTCATATAGGGTGGTCATATCAGTGGTATTCACATAGGGTGGTCATATCAGTGGTATTCATATAGAGTGGTCATATCAGTGGTATTCATGGGGTATCAGTGGTATTCATATAGGGTGGTCATATCAGTGGTATTCACATAGGTGGGTCATATCAGTGGTATTCACATAGGTGGTCATATCAGTGGTATTCATATAGGGTGGTCATATCAGTGGTATTCATATAGGGTATCAGTGGTATTCATATAGGGTGGTCATATCAGTGGTATTCACATAGGGTGGTCATATCAGTGGTATTCATATAGAGTGGTCATATCAGTGGTATTCACATAGGGTGGTCATATAAGTGGTATTCATATAGGGTGGTCATATCAGTGGTATTCACATAGGGTGGTCATATCAGTGGTATTCATATCAGGTGGTCATATCCGTGGTATTCATATAGGGTGGTCATATCAGTGGTATTCACATAGGGTATCAGTGGTATTCATATAGGGTGGTCATATCAGTGGTATTCACATAGGGTGGTCATATCAGTGGTATTCATATAGAGTGTTCATAATAGTGGTATTCATATAGGGTGGTCATATCAGTGGTATTCACATAGGGTTGTCATATCAGTGGTATTCATATAGGGTATCAGTGGTATTCATATAGGGTGGTCATATCAGTGGTATTCATATAGGTATATCAGTGGTATTCATATAGGGTGGTCATATCAGTGTATTCATATAGGGTATCAGTAGTATTCATATAGGGTGGTCATATCAGTGGTATTCACATAGGGTATCAGTGGTATTCATATAGGGTGGTCATATCAGTGGTATTCATATAGGGTATCTGGTATTCTTAGAGGGTCTCATCAGTTGTATTTCATATAGGGTGGTCATATCAGTGGTATTCCATATTTTATTTATTTATTTATTTACTCCTTTATTTACCAGGTAGGTCAAGTTGAGAACAAGTTCTCATTTACAATTGCGACCTGGCAAGATAAAGCAAAGCAGTTCGACAGATAAAACGACACAGAGTTACACATGGAGTAAAAACAAAACATTACAGTCAATCATGCAGTATAAACAAGTCTATATACAATGTGAGCAATGAGGTGAGAAGGAGGGTAAGGCAAAAAGGCCAATGATGGCAAGTAATACAATATAGCAAGTAAAATACTGGAATGGTAGTTTTGCAATGGAAGAATGTGCCAAGTAGAATAAAAATAATGGGGTGCAAAGGAGTCAAAATAAATAATATAATTAAAATTAAATACAGTTGGGAAGAGGTAGTTGTTTGGGCTAAATTATAGGTGGGCTATGTACAGGTGCAGTAATCTGTGAGCTGCTCTGACAGTTGGTGCTTAAAGCTAGTGAGGGAGATAAGTGTTTCCAGTTTCAGAGATTTTTGTAGTTCGTTCCAGTCATTGGCAGCAGAGAACTGGAAGGAGAGGCGGCCAAAGAAAGAATTGGTTTTGGGGGTGACTAGAGAGATATACCTGCTGGAGCGTGTGCTACAGGTGGGAGATGCTATGGTGACCAGCGAGCTGAGATAAGGGGGGACTTTACCTAGCAGTGTCTTGTAGATGACATGGAGCCAGTGGGTTTGGCGACGAGTATGAAGCGAGGGCCAGCCAACGAGAGCGTACAGGTCGCAATGGTGGGTAGTATATGGGGGCTTTGGTGATAAAACGGATTGCAACTGTGATAGACTGCATCCAATTTGTTGAGTAGGGTATTGGAGGCTATTTGTAAATGACATCGCCAAAGTCGAGGATTGGTAGGATGGTCAGTTTTACAAGGGTATGTTTGGCAGCATGAGTGAAGGATGCTTGTTGCGAAATAGGAAGCCAATTCTAGATTTAACTTTGGATTGGAGATGTTTGATATGGGTCTGGAAGGAGAGTTTACAGTCTACCAGACACCTAAGTATTTGTAGTTGTCCACGTATTTCTAAGTCAGAGCCGTCCAGAGTAGTGATGTTGGACAGGGGCTGGCAGGTGCAGGTAGCGATCGGTTGAAGAGCATGCATTTAGTTTTACTTGTATTCAAGAGCATTGGAGGGCCACGGAAGGAGAGTTGTATGGCATTGAAGCTTGCCTGGAGGGTTGTTAACACAGTGTCCAAAGAAGGGCCGAAGTATACAGAATGGTGTAGTCTGCGGTAGAGGTGGATCAGGGACTCACCAGCAGCCAAGAGCGACCTCATTGATGTATACAGAGAAGAGAGTCGGTCCAAGAATTGAACCCTGTGGCACCCCATAGAGACTGCCAGAGGTCCGGACAGCAGACCCTCGATTTGACACGAACTCGAATCAATCTATAGAGAGTAGTTGGTGAACCAGGCGAGGCAATCATTTGAGAAACCAAGGCTGTCGAGTCCTGCCGAATGTAGATAGTGGTGAGTGACAAGAGTCGAAAGCCTGGCCAGATTCAATGAATACGGCTGCACAGTAATGTTTCCTTATCGATTGGCAGGTGTAAGATATTCGTTTAAGGACCTTGAGCGTGGCTGAGGTGCACCATGACCAGCTCTGAAACCAGATTGCATAGCAGAGAAGGTATGGTGAGATTCGAAATGGTCGGTAATCTGTTTGTTGACTTGGCTTTCGAAGACCTTAGAAAGGCACGGTAGGATAGATATAGGGTATCAGTGGTTCATGTCATTTAGGGGGGATATCAGTGGTATTCACATAGGTGGTCATATCGGTGGTATTCATATAGGGTATCAGTGGAATTCATATAGGGT